>NW_028301539.1:2775000-2842500 GCF_042242905.1 Orbicella faveolata | reverse complement strand
CGAGGAGCGTCAGAAATTTGAAGCCGTTCCGCGTGAATAGAAATCGTTCCCGAACCCGTCAGACACACAGTAGAGATATTATAATTAATAAATATATCTTACTAACCTTGTTTCCTCGGTCCGTTTTGGAAGTTACGGATCTCCTTTTTTTCTCCTTGATTTTTGGCCCTCGCGTATTGCGCTTGGGCCATAAATCGATTGGGGAATAACTCGGTCCGTAACTAACAGTACGGCCCTAGAACTCGGTTGATAAGAGGTATATACAATAGCTGTGCACGTGCATAATAATTCTTGGTTCTTCGTTTCTTTGCCGTCCTCTGAAAAACAACGTGAAATGACCAAGTTCTGCGTTGTCTTGAGAACGTGAACCACGACGGATAATTTTTAACACTGAAATATATTTCGAATTTTACACTGTGTTCCGTATTCAGTTTCGAAATAGTTTTAACAAAGAGAAACAAACTGAATGACTTAAGAGTATCGCAAGGTTTGTAGGTAAAATATGTGTTCATCTTTTAATCGACGTTTTCCTCGGCGTCGCCGTCGTAGTTACTAAAACTCCCTAACAAACTGTACTAAAATCAGTACTTACAGTTCTGACGGAGATAAGACAAAGAAGTCAGGAGATAATTATTGGGGTTAAGACGGGACTTAAAATTAACCTAAAACCTAAAATTCTGTAAAAAAAAAATCGAAGTTTTGTTTTTATCGGGATTTGAACCTTAAGGTATGGAAGTTTTATTTTGCGAATTTTAGTTATTGTAAGTTCAAAGCTCGTTTTCTCAAAACGAGTTATTTTTGTCGTAGAGAAAAGATATTTTGAGAAGGATTTGTCCAATTGAGCTGAAATTTTCAGGATTTGTTGTTCTGAGTAAGTTTTGTGTTTTAGGCTTTGACCTTTTCCGTCCAGTGCATTTTGTAGAAGTTATGCATTGAAACGTCTGCTGAATTTTCTGTATTAGATTTGACTGGTCACCATTTCATGTGTTTTTAACTTTTCAAAAATCTCTATTCTTAAAACAGCAAGTTATTTGTCTTCTTTTAAAAAATGTAAAAATTATTCATTTTGATCAGTTCTTGTAGGAGTTATCTTTTCTCAAGTACGCCTTGGCATTCGTCAGCAGGTGGCAGATTTAATCAGCCGGTGTCTGGTTACAATAAGTACAGTTTTAGGATAGAAAAATATATATTTTTCATAATCTTTGGTCTTTAAGCTTCCCAAAAATGTTACTTTTAACTTTGCCATGGTTTGAAGTGAAATCTTAGCCACGAAAAAAGTTTGAAAAAATTCTGTGTTTTTGCGGCAAGTCCCACCTTCATACACCAATTTCGATATCAGTAAAACTCAGCTGAAAACAATAAACTTCAGTACGAGGCTCTGAGGAATAACTACAGAGTTTGTGGGTTTTATTCCCCAGAGCTTCGTGCTGAGGCCTACTGTGTTAGGCTGAATTTTAATATATCGAAATAGACCATATTCATATTCTCGGTATTGGACTGGAACTAGCTTGCAAGTGAGGCTAATGACGGGAGTCTTTTCAAATGTAAATGACATTTTTCTCTTTTTAAGGTATTCCCCCGCATAAGCCTCCATTGCAAGCTAGTTCCAGTCCAATACCGAGAATACGAATATGGCCTATTGGTCTACTTAAAAATTGTATCGGTTTTGGACGTCGTTGTTTACAGACGATTTGACGCGGAGAAGGCATCATATTGACTTCCAAACGTAGATAACTTGTGAAACTTAGAAATCGGTGAAATGTTTTGCTCTTTGGGTGTAATATCACATTAGGAAAAATTGGATTACAAAAAACCCAAAATTTCTGGGTGGCAAAAGCGTGAATGAGCGCGCTTATACGTTCTTTGTAAAATTTTGAGCTTTTAAGCTCCTTGTCGTGTAAAAGGTATTCAATACATCGGGCTCATATTACTTGAGACGGTTTTTCGTGCTACAACCTTTTCAATATTCCGCACTGATATTTTTGTAGCTTGGAAGGAAACTGAGGTCCCGTCCAAACTACTCTAGATCAATTTGAAATCGGAGGTTCCACTCTAAAAACTCATCAAATGTTTTCCTTCCACACTATGACGGAGTAATTTAAAAACGTAATAATCGCCGGGATAACTTTTAAATACTCATCTAGTGACTTGAAATTGAGTGGGCCTCAATTACTCTGAGTATTTTTAAGAGCAGTATTACAGTATATCGAGTAACTTTTTCGCTCTGAGCAATTAAATTTGGAAAATTTCTCGGGCATTGTTTGAACATATTGAGTACGATATCGAATAGTTATGTAACTTTTAAAAATTTACTCAAGAAAGTTTGTCATTTATCACTTGAAAATGTTTGTTTGCAAATCCGTCATAGCGAATAATTCAAGCTCGCAGCTTAAAACATGTTTGGCCTGTAAGTTACAAGGTGCGTTCGCCATTTTAAATCGTCCAATCGTTTGACCAATTTGATAATGACGTCAGGCTTTGTCATTGGCTCACAGTCAAGCCTTTGTTCTTTCGCTATATAAGCGCGACACTACCCGGATGGTTGGGCGGCTTGTTAACTCCAGTACAACACAAACCTCTCGCTGCAACTTTATTAATATTCAATAATTAAAACAATACCACTTTGATGTCGATTTAGTTAACACCCCACACATTCCTTAATTAATTTAGCAAGCAAAATTTCCATTAATATATTTTACTAATGCAAATATTTCCTAGTTCCATTCCCTTGTGGGGGCAAGAAGTGATCGCTCGGCTAAAAATGGCCTCATTAATTCATTAACTAGATCAAATTTTGCCCCCACAAGGGACTGAGGCTAGAATTAGCAAAATGGTGTATTAATCCCACACATACCTTATTAATTCAATATTTAACGCTTCATGTAGAAGGAGTATAGAAGGAATCACAGTCCCAACAACTAGCTTTGTATCCTAGTTTAGATCGTTGAGAGCGACTGAAACGATCTTTGTATGGAAAGAAAGACTGATGGTTTTCTTTACCTTCTGAAATTGAAATGGCCAAGGAACAAGAATATTTCTTTTTTTGGAATAGACCTTTTTAGATTGGGTGGTTTGTTTTCCTAGTACAGACCACCTGATATTCTCTAGAAAATTCTTTTATCCATTCAGAAATTATTCATTCATATACGCGCTTCTCTTTGAAAATTTGAAACCAAGAATTCTCGAGAGTATCATTATATGGTGTGAAATGGGGTAACACACTGTCCAAACTCCTGAGTACCGATCACTGTGGAGCTTTAGTTGACATTCATAGGCACGCGACCAGCCGCAACCAGGGTACTTTCTCGAGGGAGGAAGAGAGACGACCCTGTGAACGAACTTGAGGAAAGTGGTGCTTCCTGGCTGGATTTCATGCATCAGCACGGCGTAACAGCAACAAGTAAAGAAACCAGGTACATGGTAAAGACCTCCGATGAAACTCAAATCCAAATATCCATCAGAAAATACATCGCCAACACCTCGTTTAAAAAATGTCCTTTGTTTGGCTGGTCAGATCTTTCACAGATCCTAAGCAAGATCCTACGTATAATAGCAGCATGTTCGTTTGCGGTCTCTTGTCACATTTGCATTTATTTTCGTCTGAGCCGCAGATCATCTCAGATCCGATATCCTGTGGGCTATGTCATATGTTGTTTATCTCACATGATAATCCTGGTATTGGCCGTATATTTTCTTCTTTTTGCCAACCACGATATCCCATTTCAATGATCGTGACAGGGCTTGGCCGTCACGAGAGATATCGCTATTTTAAAAGTCTGCAGTCTACATTTTATCCCCTGACTGCAGTCTACAGTCTGCACTTTGCAGTGTCTGTAGTCCACAGTCTGCGTTTTTGCCGTAGACCCAGGTCTCCTCGGGCTTCTAGTGAAACTAACCAATCAACTTTCAGCAAAGGAATACCCCTTTGATACCCCGCTGACCAATTGTAGGAAATCTGAAAATGCCGCGAGTAAACAGAAATTAAGTGAAGTTCAGCCACGACGTTGCTCACTCCAGAAGTGTCTAGATTCCTCGAAGAAATGAATTCCATCAAGGCTATTTGCTGTATAGGTGCTGGCTATGTTGGCGGCCCAACATGCAGTGTCATCGCGCTAAAATGCCCTGAGATTAAAGTCACCGTAGTCGACTTGAGTAAGCCCAGAATCGACGCGTGGAATTCGGAAAAATTACCGATCTTTGAGGTAAAGTAACTTAACAGTTTAGGCCATCCCAAAGAGCTTTTGTTTCTCTTGAACGATTTTAATCCCTTACTTTCATCTTCACAGCCTGGCCTTGATGAGATTGTAAAGCAGTGTCGTGGCAAAAACCTGTTCTTTTCAACAGATATCGATAGCGCGATTCGCGAAGCCGATTTAATATTCATTTGTGTGAGTATATTGATTTAGTGAATCACTTGCGTGCATGTGTTCACTTATTTCTGAACCAGGAACTGTTATTTAAGTTGATTCAAGCTTTACTGCATTTTGCCGTCCGAGTAACTTATCAAAACCGGCGTCTTTCATAATTTCAGGTTAACACTCCGACGAAAACGTTTGGTTTGGGAAAGGTAAGCTTAGTAAACTCAAGTTAGAGTCTTCGTACAGTTTTAAAGTGACAAAAGGATTTATTAGCTTAAAATGGACTAAATGTTGTGTTTTAAACAATAAAATCATTAAGCTAGCATTTGGCAGGCAATTAAATATGTATGCGATGTTACGTGGTCAATCTTAGAATCGACTACATGTATCTGTTATATGACCTTTCACATTATCAAGAAATTTTTACAATCGGATTTTTGTCCCTCATTGTGGTTGTTATAGAGATACCTAGTTAATTACATCATTATCACAAGGGTCTATTGAAAAGTAAGAATCACATTCATAGGGTAATGAGCAGCGAAAGTTCGTGAACTCCTTTACTTGGAATACATGTTATAATTATCTTTTAAAATAAGCGGGGCTGTTGTTCTTGAAAATGTATATACTGAAGCCGAATTTTTGATCCCTCTTAAAAGCAGCTGTACTTTTTTATCACTTTAGTCAGCAACTCAACAAATACATTTGGTGCTCATTTACAGTGTGGTTATCATTTCATCAAAGGGAAAAGTAAATATTACAATACATCAGCCAGGATGATTGTTCAACGTTTTGTGATCTCTTTCAAAGGAAAGGGAAGAAATTGAAGGAGTACAGAACCATATCATTACTTAGTTTTTCTGTTTGGAAGTTGACCCAGTCTGCTCAATGCTCTGAGAGAGAAAATATTTGTGCTTGCATGATGGTGTTTACAATAGCCCCAAGCAAAATAACTGAATTCATAAAGAACCAATCACAAAGGCTCGTTATTAAATTTAAATTTCTTTTAAACAGCGGTTGGCTCCATGAAATATTTTGCGATTTGAAACCCCCACACCTCTGGAATTTCCAGTTTAGCATTGCACTTTCCCTTAAAAGGTTTGGCATTTAAAACTGCTGTCGACCCCTTTCCCTCAGACTTCCAATACGGGGTAAGTTTCGCCAATCCTGACCAATATTTATCCTCTTACAAGTCTATGTTTAGTATTTCATTACAATTATAATTTTCTAGTTAAATGTATATTGTTTAGGCAGGCTGATATAAATAATATATTTTTCTTTGGTGTAATTCTGTTTGCTTTGTTAGCAACAATTGAACTGCAATAAGGCACAACAAATAATATGATGTAATAAAATATATTGGCACATGTGTAGGAAAATAAATGGCTATCTAACCATCAAACCTTGAGAACTTTGATGGTTGATATTATCAAATACTACATTGTAGCTACAGAGAGTATATTACTTGGTGGCATGAAGATATGAATCTTATTTTTGAGTGATAAAAACAATAGACTAGATAATAAAATTCATATATTTCAGCCATTTGTCGAAAGAACTGTGAAAAAGCAGGAAATGATGTGATCAATATCATCACTAATGAGGATTCGAAAAATACGCCATTTGGGTTCTGGATTTAGTTTCATGTGAATTTTACAAGTGGTGTATTTCCAACAAGACAATGATGTCTAATGTAATAAATTCTGCATATCTCTCACATTAATTTGTAGGGTCGTGCACCAGATTTGAAGTACATAGAATCAGCAGCTAGACATATTGCTGTGGTTGCCGATGGTGAGAAAATTGTTGTAGAAAAGAGTACAGTCCCTGTAAGGGCAGCAGAAAGGTAATAACTAAGGAAATGTAGCATGTCAGAGCACTTACTAGCTACTGTAGTCTAGTATTGTTCATGTACAAGCTGGCATTTTTGCTCTTACTTCCATAGCAGGAGTGATGAGTCGAGAATAATTTGCCACTCTTTGCAATTACTATTCCATTTAAATGGGATACGCTAGACACTTTGAAGACACTTAATCAGTAGGCCACTGGGCCTTTCCTGGAATGCATCATTAAAGGTCAAATACTTGTAATTTCTGTTTCAATTTTTTTTTCCAACTCTTGATGTAGCTACATGTGAGAGAAGTTCCTCAAGAATTTCCTCACAGTTTGTCATGTGGGCAAGTGCATGTTCATTCCTTTCTATTACTGCTTGTACTGTAATAAGCATACTTTTTTTTTATCAGAATGTGAGGAAACATGTATAATTATATGTTATGCTAATGGCAAGTAAACTGTAAATAATGTGAATTGCATTTTCTTTTGCAGCATCACAAGAATATTTGATGCAAATGGAAGCAGGGGAAAGTTCCAGGTTGGAACTGTTTCAATCTCACTGTTTATTATTTTAGTGGTTTCAAGCTCTTTAATAGCTCTTTGTGAGTGTGCTTGTACATGTACAGCCAGACTCTCTTGGATGCTTCAAAAGGGAAGTTGACTAACTTTATAACAACTGTCAGTCAGGCTCCCACATGGCAATCTTGTATTAATTAAAAACAGTGTACTTATAATTGAACTTCTTTTTATATGCTATTAGGCCATCCGCTTTCTTTTCGTTTATTGTCGAATGCGTTTTCTGATTCTGGGTCGGTCAGTCGGAGAAGGAAAAAAACGAAAAACAAAAATAAAATTGGAAAAGGAGTCTGGAGCTACGAGGCCCGGTACCTCAGCATAATATCTGTGGAGCCTGGAAACAACAAGGTGTGGTTACAAAGTCAACATCGCAGCAATGCAAGAAGGAAAAAAGTTGACATCATTGTTAAAATCAAAAGGGAACAGGGAAAAACTAAGAATCTGTAAGGCAAAAAATTGCTTATGTTTCAGATTAAAGTGACAATTATTGTTTGAAATAATGTGTCATTGCCTTCTGTCTAACTTTTTTTTTTTTTTTTGGAAAACGTGAAAATCTGGGTCGGTCGGACGATGCTAAACAGAGAAAAAAAGGGGATGGCCTTATAATAATTCACTAAAGATTTTACTGTGTTGAAATGAATAAATAAATAAGTAAAATAATAGAGTTTTTACATGTATGTACGTGTAGAGCAGATCTCAAATGTGGGTATTTGTTTTTTAGGTTTTGTCCAATCCAGAGTTTTTGGCTGAGGGTACAGCCATTAAAGATTTGATGGAGCCTGACAGGGTTTTGATAGGTTGGTATAATCGTTATTTTTATTGAAGAAGCATTCTTACAAATGATGAACATATCTTTTGAAATTTAGGCTAACTTTTTCAAGATAGCTAAGTGCAATTTAATCCATCTGTATCATTCTCAGTCTTATTAGCCCATTAAGGTTATTATGGGCAGCCATGTAATCTTTTTTATTTTAACTTGTTTTTGTTCATCTAATTTCTAATTTCTAGCTGAGTACAAATAAAGTTGTTGTTGTTGTTTAGTGTCCTTGTTCTCCTATGTTTACGGATGGACTTGACTTGGTTTTCTTTGGTTTAAATGTAATGTCCATTTTGTAGATTATGAACAACATCTGACATATTAATCAAACTTGTACATGTACTTGTATGTTGTGAAACATTTTCCTTTAAGTGCATGACCTGTAGAGAGTATATTATTTGCCCACATTTCCTGGCAAATGTGTTGATCAAATATGATTAATGTTATTGTTTATTTCGCAGGGGGTGAGCAAACTAGGGAAGGGTACAAGGCAATTGAAGCATTGTCAGCAGTTTACGAGCACTGGATTCCTAAAGAGAGTATTATAAAAACCAACACATGGTCCTCGGAACTCTCAAAGCTGGTTCGTAAACTGTGACTAATGGAACACTTTTAACTAATTGATATATTAATAGTATTTGGAAACTACATGCAAATGACTGTACCTTGTTAACTATTAATACAACAATTCATTTTGATCTGCAACTGGCCACATTTATTGTAACATTGTTGCATTGTTTTTAATAGCTAGTCTGACTTACAATGTACATGTACATGTAGGTGCATTAATATGTGTACATGTATATAACTTGAACATCCTTGTTTGAAGGATTTATTTTTCTCTTGAATAATTACCATCACATTATATTTTCTGCAGGCAGCCAATGCCTTTCTAGCACAGCGAATCTCCAGCATCAATGCCATGAGTGCAATCTGCGAGGCCACTGGTGCAGATGTGTCTGAAGTAGCAAGTGCAATTGGACGAGACACCAGGATAGGAAGTCATTTTTTGAGAGCTTCAGTTGGTATGATATAATTTTTGAGTTACTACATGTACATGTCCTGTACAATGTACATGCAGTGTTATGGAGGTGCAGTGGCCCCATGATTAGCATTAGATTGCCTCCTGGATCGAACAGTCAGGGGTTGATGCTGGGATCTCTTTGTTATGTTCTTGGGCAAGACACTTTACTCTCAAAGTGCCTCTCTCCACCCTGGTGTATAAATGGGTACCAGTGAACTTCATGCTGGGGGTAACCCTGCAATGGACTAGCATCCAGGGAGATGGGTGGGGGCTGGGGAAGCAGAAATACTCCTAGTCACTTCATGTCACTGAAACGCAAGATAAGCACTGGCCTGATGGGCCACTTACATGTCTTATGCAGACTTTACCTTTACCTACATGCAGTGTTCAATAGTTTTTTCGATGGTTGTATGCAATAAGCCATCGGCCACATGTAGACTTGAAAATGGGGACTAACATTTGTAAACACATCAAAGTTGAGTGATTTTTAAGACATTAAAATGAAAAATTATTTCGTTCAGTCATATATAATACAAGAGTATACATGTATAGTATATAATTGAAAACATGCTATTTCAAGTGATAAATTTTTTTTTTTGTACAAACAATAGGCTTTGGTGGAAGCTGCTTCCAGAAAGATGTCCTCAATCTTGTCTACCTTTCTGAAGCTCTGAACTTGCCTGAAGTTGCAAACTACTGGTACCAAGTTATTGCAATGAATGAGTATCAGAGACGGCGATTTGCAAGTAGAATTGTGCACTGCTTGTTTAACACCGTTACTGATAAGAAGATTGCACTGTTTGGATTTGCCTTTAAGAAGAATACAGGGGACACCAGGTATGTCATTGTTGTAATATAACAATTTTTTCTGACTTTCATATCTTGTTATGAATCCACTACAGAAGAAGCATGTTTAGAACATGAATTGGTGAAATGATGAAATGTCATTACGGGTACTAAGAGAAAATTAATGTGGGATTCATGTGTCTGTGAAGGTTAACCCTTACAATTATTATTAAGAGCCAACCACTGTCAAGTCAGCGATGTAGGCTAACTGGACACAGTCTATTTACACCCGCTTTCAGTGTTGTGTGTATAGGCGACATTTTTCAACATGCCATCTTTCGACATGCTATATAACCTGGCCTACGCCAAAAATGTAAGCACAACTGAATTCTTTACGGTACATGCAAAGTCTAACATTTTCTCCAGCCATTTTAGGTCAGTAATACATGTAATAACTGGAAAAAATTCCAAACGGTCTTTCAGCCATTTGCATAGCATGTCGAAAGGTGGCATGCCCTTTTCCCTTTTTAGTCTAGGAATACATTTTACATGTAGGTCCTAATATTGTGTTAATAGGCTGTTTCCAAGTTGCACCTTGCCCCTGTGTCAAAATGAGTATTTGTTTGATTTCAACCATTAATTTTCTATAAAAGTGGGTTGCCCCTATAGCTTCATTTTCATGCAGATCAAAATCATTTTCATGTGAAAGATTTTGCATGAGGATTTGTTTAAAACAGAGGCACAAGGGAACTTGGAAATGGCCTATTGCTTAAATACCTTGTATTAAAACATGCAACATTGCTATCTTATAGGGAGTCGGCGAGCATTTATATCTGCAAATATCTGATGGATGAAGGAGCACGCATAACAGTGTATGATCCCAAAGTTGAAAAGGATCAAATCGTTTTGTAAGTAAAATAAATGTTTTTCTTCTAAACAAGTTAATGTCAAGGATGCAAAACTTTGATACACAATCAGTCCTTCAATAGGAATTGTGACATGCAGTCGAACCTCTCTAATACCACCAGAGGGCCGGGCCTGAGTGTCTGCAGGCATTATGGGAGCTGGCTGTATGGTATTATAGAGGAAGAGATTGTTTGTATATGAATTCTGGTCTCCCTGTAGCCAAGTACATGTAAACTGTTGGTAACATAGAGGTGTCCATATTGTGGAGGTGTCTGTAAGGAGAAGTTTGACTGTGTGTGAGAGCTATTGGTATTTATGAGCTTGCATATTCTAGGCTTCCTTAAGAAAACAGTTGTGTGCTGTTTTAGACAGAATAACTACTTAATAAAAGGACAATTTTTCTTTTTTTTGCTTAACTGCTAGCCTAGCTGATTATCATATTGTTGTTATTTCTGTACAGGGAGCTAACACACCCATCAATTTCAGAAGATCCAGAAAGAGGTATTTTGTCGTGAACCAATAAACCTTATAGAAGGTCACTAGTCTGTGCATTACTTTCCACAAGTGCGGATAATGTGTGTGAAAATTCTTATTCATGTTTCCATATTTTTCCCCCCTAGTGGAACGTTTGATAACAATTGCTAATGATCCTTACAAGGCTGTTGAGAGTGCGCATGCGCTGGTCATCTGTACAGAGTGGGATGAATTCAAGGTTTGCATTGCGTTCTTGTTTTAGTGTCTTCCGTAGTTTTGGGTTTTCAGTTGCGTCAGAAGCTAAAATTCGGAAAGAAATTTTTCCAGTAGAAACTTGTTTCCATTTGCTGTACATATAACGGTTCTCAAGCGATCAAAGAACGAACATGTACTGTGATCTACTGTTTGCACCTAGGGAGGAGCTCCGATATGAAAAGGTCGTGGATGCTCGTCGGAAAAAGGCTCGAGCTTTATTTGACCCCTAAAAGATACCACTTAAAACGGAATTGACTCGATTAACAGTCGCTGTTCGAGAAAGGTCTCGGGCTGGTGGACTGGACTGGAGGGAGTTGCAGAAATCGAGCCTAAAAACGGAAATAAGAGTGTTTTTTAATTATTATTTCTGCGAGTGCATCCTAAAAGATGCTTTGACAGCTGAAAATAGTCACTGTGGCGTTTTGTCAGGAACACCCTAAGTGAGAACGGAATCCTTGATTTGCACTCCTAAGCGTGCAACGAGCATCCCCTGGTGTATGCATTGCTCATGTACATTCATTTGATATGTATTTTTTTTCACAGACATATGACTACAAACGTATTTATGACAGTATGCTGAAGCCAGCGTTTGCTTTTGATGGCCGAATGATCCTGGATCACTGCCACCTGCATGAGATTGGATTCCAAGTGGAAACCATCGGCAAAGTCATTTCTTCCGGTTATATGCTGCCGCTAACTCCCCCAATAGCACCCCCTAAAGAAGAGAAATGAACTACGTACTCTACCATTCCCGAAGAAAAGTGAATATTAGTAAGCAATTATCTTTGAGGGGTTGTCTACTCAAACAAATGTTTTAGATAATATTTTCTCATAATAATTTGCATGTGAGGTATGGTAATGTTGTTACGATAGTTTTCACGTAGCATACCAAATCCATGTAGATATATTTAACATTTACAACGCAAGTTCAGTGTTTCTGTCAGTTGATAGCAATATCAATGTCGACCGAAAACGGAAAGGAAGCTGTAAGCACTTGCTATTGGCACATGCACAGGCCATGTTTCTATTTAACAAGTAGATTCCATGTTGCTGTGCGTTTGTTCAGTAATGGATCACAGATGACGTCAAAATGTGGTAAGAACAAAAAGGTGGTATACTAGGCGATAGCCGAGTGTGTCACTGATGTTCTTACCACATTTTGCCGTCTTTTGTGATCTATTACTGAACAGACGCACGGCAGCATGGAATCTATTTGTCTTATACAATAAAGGAACGAAAAAGAAATTGATCATGACGTCATCAATGTGTCGGTCCTCCAATAACCAATCAAAATGTGAGAATAATTCGATATATCACATATGGCGCGGTGGAAACACGGATTAGAGTCAGCTGCTATCAGTTATTTTCTGAAGGAAAGAGAAAATAAATTGTCAGTATTTCAACAGAGTAATTAGATTTTTGGAACCTCGAAGTTCTGACTCTTCGGAGTTTCCTCGTCTGAGCTTCATAAGGAAATGTTCTGGCGTAGATTTTTTTTGGGAGTATTTGGCGTGTATTCCTCCTTTTAAGACTTATTTATCAACATAAAACATATATAAGAAGCTTTCCAAGTTACGACATATTAACGTTTAATTTCAGTTTATGTACGTTTCTCTTATCGTCGGGAAGACTTTAATGTAACAATCAACTCAGTTGCAAGTAGCACTCTGTGAGTTATATTTAAATACAAATGGACAGTATCTGGGGATGGACCAGTTTCTGGGCTGACTCGGTAACACCGTGTCAGGAAGCGATAGTGTTTTTAATAAATGAGTGCAGTGATGACTGGCCTGTTAGAACGATTTTCGAGCTTGAATTGTTTATCACATTGGGCGATCTATGGAGCTATTATTATTATTATTTTTTTTTTTAAAAAGGTCCCGTTACATACTGCAAGTGCCGTTTAAAACACTTTTTGCAATGAAAAATAGGTTTTATTGATACTTCTAACGAGTTCTTAGCACGTGCGATATAAAGGAGCGCGATGAGACAGGGTAACCACAATTGTACAATTTTATCAAATTAAAACAATTCTTGTTATTAAATGTTTAACCCTCCATCAGTTGTATACTTGTCTAATTTTACTCTAATTCTTGACAAGCGTTTTTAAGAATCTAAATTTCATATTAAAAAAAAAAAATACAACGCTGCCTTACGAGCATGCTTATCAGTACAATTCGAAACTGAAACTGGAAAGCTTGCGAAAAATACAACTGTCCTCAAGCGCGGGAAAATATTGAACCCGTACAAAAAGCGCGGGAAGCCGCGCGACAACTGGGAAACGCGGGAAACACGCAAGCTCGTGATTGATTGGAAAAAGCAGCATTAAAGCTGGGACTGGTGTAGATATTTCGTATACGGGAGATTTGAACAAGTGGCAGTAGAGCGAGTTGTTTCTTATACCCTTGGAAAGTTCTGCCCTCTGGTCACGCATCTGTCTAACATTTGAGAGCTTGATTGAATTGCGAGACTATTGGCGGTTTTCATGTGACGTCATCAATTTCCAAAATAAGACATTACCAATCCCTGTGAAGTTTTAGTTTAATCAGAGGTAAGGCCCTCTAATAACTTGACGTTTTGCGACGTTAAAGCCCGACAGGGTTTTCCTCATTAAGTAATAGAGAACTTTTGAATTCCCAAGCTTGTGCGTTGCGTGACATAGAAATGGCGGCCAGATCCCGGGGAGGGGGGAGCACTGCCATATATGGGCTATATTGGTATGTGCCGCTGTGAAGGGTATGGTTTTCAAGCGGCTTACTCTAGGACAGGGTATATAAATCGGAGTGTTTGGGTCTAAATTAGGGTTTAATTTTTCACAAAACTGACTCGTTGGTTGAAGATTTTATCTGGACTATGGAAACCAGGAATTGCCACTCAAAAATGTATAAAAAAAAATCAAATCGGCAAGTTTAAATTTACGCAAATCAGCCTCAACAGTGTCGATAGTTGGGGGATTTGGGGAGTTAACTCTAGTATAGGGTAGCAAAATTCAGCCCAACTAGCTGTGGTATAGGCTAAGGTTTCCAGGGTCCCAGCGGCACATGCCCACCCAGAAATGCCCAAAGTACCCCCCCCCCGGGGGGGGACCAGATAGGGCTCTCGAGTAGTTTAAAAGATGAGTAATTGCCCAAGTTTTTACTTACTAAACAGTTCTTGCTCTAGAACGAAAATTAATTTCAATGTGTCGGAGCTCTAGAATAATAGCGTTTTGTTCCAATGGCAAAACTCAATGACAGATCTTTCCGGCTGCCTTGTCCCTCCGAGGGGCACAAAAAAAGGCGACTTTAATTTATACCAAGCTTTATAAATTTGAGTGAAACACTTTTCCGAATAACGCGCGAATGAAAACCCCTCGCAGACCTAAATCTTCGCGAACTTGTTTATATATCAATCATCTTTCATTTCACAGCTTCTTGACTTATTTGTTGAACGGTTACGATTTTTATTTTTCATGGCGTGAGACTGCAAACCAATCTTACATCACTTTGCTAAAAATGTTTCCATTTTTACCTCTAAAATTCTTTAAATGAGGATTAAGAAATTCTAATTTCTGATCTCACATACAACATATTGGGTAGCCAAATAACCCTTTTAGTGTTCGGAATATTAAAATCAACTAATTCTCCCTACTACCGGATGAAATGAACATCATTTTGAGCCTGTTTCAAGAGCTTGTGAAAATCACGAATAAATTCCCATTGACACTTGCTTCCTTGCTTTGGCCCCGTCCACACAGCGCTGGAGAAATTTGAAAAATGCAACAATCACCGGTCATTTTGGATTTGTGTTTGAGGAGAACTCGAGCAGGGAAATCACGTGATTATCAATATGTCATCGTCTTCGAAAAGCTCCGTTTTCGTCCACTGAAACGAAAAGCCGGCGTTTTCAAATTCCTCTGGTTTGAAGAGCGCTTTCGAAGAGCTCCGTTTTCGTGACGGATTAGTGTGGACGGTAGGCCAAACCGTTGAAATAAAGCTGCGTTTTCAAAACTCCTTCAACGTAGTGTGGGCGGGGCCTTAATCTGTCACCATTTAGAAAACAAATGCAATTAAACAGGGGCATGAGTGTTGAGATGTCGTTTTTATCAGTCTTTTCAATTCATCCATTGCTTGAACCTGTAAAGAGAAAAGAAAAGAAGTCAATTAAACTATCGAACTAGAAAGTGGAGGCACTCGACCGTGGTATCTCACTAATGGTTTAATCAGACTTTTTTCCGCTAATATTTTGACATGTTTGTGTAACTGATCTCCAAAGGAACCTACCAACTGCTAGCACTGTAACAAACACTGGATCGTAACCTTTAGAAGTATGGAGCTCTTTCACACACACACGACATTTGAAAGCGTCGATATTCTACAAATTAAAGGAAAATTTATTTAAACAACAACTCATGATTATGCACAGTTCAATGAAAATAATATCAAGTAATAAAACATGTTATATTGTTGGGAATTTTACATGTGGGTGAAGTTGTCCTAAGATCAGACGATTTGTCAAAATTGAAATACAATATCAAATCGAACTGGAAAAACCGATTTGTATCACACAAGGAAAGTTGGTAGAAGAAAACGCAAGTTCAGTTCAGTAATTGTTTTGAACTGTAAAGAGAGGAGAAAAGAAGTCAATTAAACTTTCGAACCAGAAAGTGGAGGCATTCGACCGTTGTATCTCACTAATGGTTTGATCAGACTTTCACCCCAATATTTTGACATGTTTGTATAACTGATGATCTCCAAGCGGAACCTATCAATTGCTAGCACTTGTTTAATTCCATTAGATAGTACTGCTGCAATAAATCAATATTATTTCCCAAAACAAGACGGATCATCCCTCTCGCCAGGCTGGGGAGCAGGGATGGCGCGGTGGTGAGAGAGTCGAGTCTGTTGTTGATTCTCACCTTGCTCCGAGAGTTTTCGCCGGGTTTCCCGGGTTTCCTCCTCCACAAAAACCAACATTTTCAAATTCCAATTCAATCAGGATAGAGGACCTGCATGAAAACCAGCTAAGGCTGATGTTGCTTCCTCTCTAAATATTGCAATTATTCAGAATGACGCTCATGGTTTTGCAACTTACCTCGACCCAAGTTGAAATGCTATTGAATTCAGCGGGCGTGTTGCCTTGAAGCGTACTGTGGCCGGCGGACACTATGACAAATGGTGCTTCATGGAACGTCAGTGTAAACAGTACTGTCTGTTTGGACAATAAAAGACTTACGTATTACCATTACCAGTATAAGGGATCCGGGGAGGGGACCTGAGGGTTTTCCCATATGTGGGCTCAGCGCTGTAAGCTGCCGCTTATAAGCCTTCCCACCTATAAGCCCCTCCGGTTGTCGGCCCATATACCTGTAAACAAAAAATTTCCGATTATAATCCCCCGGATATAAGCCCCCTTCCCCTCCCCCTCCCCCACTTCAGTGGAAAATGAAAGGAATTCGATTGATTTTGATTTTTTAAAGCTTCATTAAAAACCAGTTTATGAAAAACGTATTTCGATCAACACTGCATGCTGTAGCTCATTTCGAAAGAGTTTTTATTCTGCTTGTAAGCTTCCCCCGGATATAAGCCCTTTCGTTTATAACCTCATCCAAAACCCCTCAGGAAGTTGCATCAGCCCAGGTCTTTTGAGCGGCAGTTTACGGTATAATGATATGTGCTGCGGGACAGGGTACGATCGGTTTTTGAGGTTCTCGATCCTTAAATAGGGTATCATTTAGGCCCCTGTAGGGTATCTAAATTGTATCATCGAAGATTGCTGTGCATAAATGCCCAGCTAAACGAAAAACAAATAATCTGTTAAAACTGAAATATCCGTTAACTTCAGCATGTTCAGGAGGCCATCATGAGGGACTCCTGTTGACTTAGCAATGGCACTCTCTCCAACTAAACTGCATGCGAATAAACGGCTGGTGAATTCAAAACCAATTCAAATACAAATTCTGCAAACAGCTTGCTGCATACACTAAATTTTCGCTATCAATCCAGCTCTCCCACCTGGCAAAACGCGTAGTTAGTTGCACTTAACGACTCGAGTCCCTGGCTATTGCTGAATGTCACGTTCTGCCAGTCAGCGTGCATCGCCTTGGGCAGATCTAGAAATGCCATCCAGTCCTACCGGAGCAATAACAAGATGATTATCAATTTACAGTAAATCGAATGCTCTGGAGTGAAAGTGGCGAGGGACATCTCTAGATCGTCCAGGTATTAAAAAATGTCTGGATTTTTGTCATTTCCTAGTGTAGCCGTACAGGGGGGCGTGCCTTGCAGTCCGTGAAGCTATGTAAGCTGTCTTACAAAGAGGGATTTTCCGGAAAAGTACTGTTCCATTTGACTTTCAACCGAAATTTCCGGATTCTTTTGCTAAATAGTAAGCACCCTACAGATCTAATGATTTTAGTTTCACTACAAACGTCAACAACACTAGCTTGGTAGCCTCGTTCTGGAATGTGGTTGCGGGCTTACTAGACTCTGCTCTAAACTTTTCAGCGTAAAATCTCTCCAAAGACAGTTATGAAAAGCACTGAATGTTTGTTATGCTGCTACAAGCAACATATGTTTCTTTTTTTTACTTACCACGATTATGTCTTCATGCAATCCGTCAAAATTTTGCATTTCTCGCGAACACACTGTAAACTTCCCCACTTCAACATTTTCGGCCCAGACAGTCGCGGCATCGTGATTGCGTTCTGCATACGTGTGCTCACTGGATACCAGAACATACGGAGGTCGAGAAAACTTTCCCTGAAAAACAAACAAAAAAAAAATGAAAGTAAAGTACAAATAAATATGCAATGGAATTTACCAGCAATACTTCTTTTAAGTGGCTGGGAACAGTTTCCAGCACTTTCCAAGATTTTGACGAGTCTTTATAACCACTCTTTACCAGCTATTAGTGACTCGGATGACACATATCCCAGACTTGACATATGAACAACGTGAAGCAATGATATGAAACAGTTTTTTAGTAATGGTGCACATTAAAAGCAAAAAGTTCGATAGGGGGCGGGGTAGTACCTAGTAATATGCTAATGGTGTGCCGCTGGATTTGGTCTCATTTTCACGATTGGATTAACTAGAATGGGGTTTCAATTTCCGACAGTGGAATTTCTAGAATGGGGTTGCACATTTTCGGGACTTTTGGGGTGAGAAAATTCTGGGAAGTAGGGATTTAAAAATGGGACGATTCATGGTGAAAAAGATGTTGGCGTTCTTCAATCGGTTTAATAAATGTGTCAACTCTGTTCATTTTAGGATGAACTAATCAAAAGGTTTTATAAGTTGAGATCGCGAAAATGATATTTGCGTGCTCAAAAGTGACTAAGATGGGGCCCATAATTGGCCACAGAATAGAGTATAATGAGGTAGGGGATTATGAGGGCTAGCAACACATCCTCAGCAAAAATTGACCCAAGTACCCCACCCCCAAGCCCCAGGGTTGGATATCTCTACACGGGCGCTTTTACCGGACCAGTCGGTAAAAGATTCTGACATGAATTTGCAAAAACGCACGAAAAAAATTATAAGGTGATACTCAGTAAAACACACCTGGGGGAAAGAGACTTCCTTACAGTTTGTTCCATCCCACCAACTTGTGAGATGCTCATGTCCTGTTACAGATCCCACGGGGTTGCCTTGATACGCGATGAAATCTACGTATGTGAGCCCACCGTCTGGAGGTACGCGGTCGAGCCTCCCAGCAGTCAACACACAGATTCGAAATTGCGCAGAGGAGACATCCTCGGTCCAGGCTACCGCAGCCTCGTGGGTATATTTCGCGGATGAGTTGAAGTAATTAACTGTAAGCTGCACGTGGATTGGCTTGTTTACGAGGAAAATGGAGTTGCTAAGCGAAATTTGTTTGCACTGAGCTTCTGTACTACCAAGATAAACAAAAGCTCGCCCTCGATAGAACAAAAACGCTGTTGAAGGAGAAATTAATTAATTGAACTGACATTAAAACGTTCAACTCGTTTGTAAGGTGGGAAGGGATGGGAGGGGGAGGATGACAAAAGTTTCCAACAAGCAATCCAGTCATAAGAAGAAAGTAGTCTCCTAGCAACATGACGTAATAGTACGGTGACAATGTATAACCGAACCCTCCCCGAAAGGCAGTGCATCAGGCACAAGCGTCTATATTTGGTGGTCTTTTCTTTGTATCCAAGCCTCTTTTGAGAATTGAGGGACAAAAGAAACTTACGTTTGAATATTAATATAGATAACGTGGTCTATTCTTATCGCTGGAAAACTGCGACCAATGCTAAGCGTGGGAAAACTGCGACCTGCTTAACACTTTGTGCTTGTTTGGTTTTGTCACAACCTAGCTCAAATACATAGAAAGTAACTTCGACATTTCATCAAACAGAAGTAAGTTTTTACTTACGCTCACAGCTTCCATTTTTCTTCACTCCAATGAACTTTTGTTCCGAACACGACTCCTTCTGTAAGAACCCAAAATTCCGGTAAGTGACCTTATCATCTGAGCAAACCTCGTCTTCGTAGACCGGCGGGACTTCATTGCACACGCATCTGCCGTCATTTGGACCAAAGACTTGACACGTGGCATAATAAGAACAAACGATCTTTTGACAAGGATCCAAATCTACACAAAAAAGGCAAAAGTTGGTAGAGACTACAACAATCTACTGCAGGGCATGCAAAAATAACGTTGCTTCAGGGCTGTGGGTGTGCTCGACTATTGGGGATCTGGGGCAGAGAATGTATCAGCTACTTGCGCACGTATTCCTATTAACGTCTAAAAACCTTAGCCTGAGAGAAAAATCGGAGAATTACGTGTGCGACCCGATCGCGAAATGGGAAATATTGAGAAAGGTGGTTCACTGAGTTCTTGAAAGGTCATTTTCTTTGGCGTGGTTCTTTTACAATTTGGCTTAATAGCCCCTTTGTAGCTAGGGCATCACGTGACCTACTCTTCATAAAATTATGGGCTGTAACTTAAAGAATGCCAGAAATGGAGAAAGCATGTCAAAAATAACAAAATGGCCAAGTTTGAGGTTCCTGGCTTTAAATAATGAGATTTTATGACTTCGGTTTGAATTTTTAAAAGATTAAGAAGATTTGTATGGAAAACGTTGTTAGAGAGCAAGACCTTGCTCTCCAGCAACATTCTCATCGATATCCTCAAAATGTTCCGAAAATTCAAACTGTCCTGTAAACTCACTATTAAATGCCAGGGGCCCCAAACTCCTCTTGGCAATTTTGCTATTTTCGATACGCTCTTTCCATTTCTTGCATTCTACAAGTTATAACCCTGAGTATAAAAAAATAAAATTACGCAAAAAAATTTTTTTACGTGACCCCAGCTGCAAAGGGCCGATGTAATGGGTCTACATGTTCGGCAAATGTGCCAAGCAATGTAGAGCAAGTTCACGTATTTTTAAGCTACTTTCCAAGTAGGTAAATTAAATATGCATAGCAAGGAACATAATTGTATTGAAAACATTTCTTTCCTAATAGAAAACTGAGGGTTTCTTTTGTGTAATTTTGATAAATCAAATCTGCTATTTATATTTTATCGATACGTTTTACAATAGGGAGCTTAAAGGCTGCCACACACTAGCCGATTTTTTGTCGTAGAACTGCAGATTTTTTGTCGGGATCAAATCGGGTTGAAATTTGTCGGACCATCAGCTTGCCGCACACTAGCCGATTTTTTGTCGTAACTAACCGCGTTTAGACTTGGGGCCGAGTCATTCCAAATCAAGACGGCGCCTTTTCCACTGACGTGACTTTCATGACATTTCCTAATTGGTTGAGGCGGGCGCGAGCCCCGACAAATTGTCTTGGTCTACCGCACACTAGCCGACAAGGCCTGACATCACGTTTTGAGATCTAGCACTGTCAGATATCGTCCGACAAGCCCCGATGTTGTCGCAGACTTGTCTGAATTCACCGCACACTAGCCAACAAGTGAAGATTTTTTGTCGGCCGACAAAAAACCGGTTGGTGTGCGGCGGCCTTAAGCAACGACGACGGCGATGCCGAGGACGACGTGTAGTCAAAAATGAATTTTTATTTTACCAGCGAAATTCGCAGTTGTCTAGATTTGTTCAGAACACCAATGGCTCTAAAAACGTGCTTAGGTTAAATATGAAATCACAGTGTTCAGTTCCAAATGAAAATACGAAAAATTAGCCGTTGTCGTTCACGTTCCTTAGACTAAGCAGAATTTGGTCATTTCACGTTGTTGTTTTTCAGAGGACGGCAAAGAAATGTACAAAGATTTAAAACGTACTCGTACAGCTATTGTTTTGCTCATAAAACGTTTTCTTCGGTGGCGTTCTCGTTGCCTCGTAATAGTTTGCTTAAGCTCCCTGACCGTTCGACGAGCCAGTTAGAATTGATTTGCAGTATTGGTGAAAGCCCTTTTCCAGTCTCAACTCAGGTCGAACACAAGGAATAACAAAAGTGGAGATGCAACTGTTTTCAGCACTCAATAAATAAATATTTACAATATATTACTTATTTTATTATATAACTGAGAAAATTTATTTCATTGTGATTGGCTGAGAGCAAGCCGATAAATCGCTAATTTTAAATTTGCACTGCCGTGCAAATTAACACGCGCACTTTCGTGATTTTCCCAGTTATAGAATGAATGAGTAATCATATGAAGACTAAAACAATTGAAGATTTACACTGCTCTTGATACTTGCATGTTTTGAGGGAATTTTCAAATAGCACCCGCATTCATACGATTACCTATACAAATTTAAAATAATTGGTATTCACTTACCACCAAAAGCTATGTACTGAACAGTTATGGGATCATGATGTCTATTGATTGGTTGCAAGTCTTTAACGCATGCTGTGAAACCGACTTTGTCGAGATCCTATGTAAATAAAAATAGCAGGGGAACAGTGAGCCAATAAAAAGGCAATATATATATAAAGAGATCATATTTGTGTACTACACCCTCGTACAGACCTAAAGGCTTAAATACATCTTTGAAATTTAATTGTCTTGTGGCGTTACTCGGTGATTGAAATGTCTCACCCAAATTTAGAGAGTCTGTATGGGGATGCCATGTTGGTGTCCTTCGGAGGGGCACCAACATGGCGGCCGTAAAGTAATAGAAACATCTGTCATTTAGTTTTGCCATGAAGACGACAAGTTATCACAAAAGAGCTCCGACACATTGAAATAAGTATTTTGTCTAATGATGGACTGTTCAGTTAACAAAAACGAAAAGATAAGTCATCTTTTGGAATACACGATAGCCTTTTCGAGCCACCATTTTAATTTCACCCAACGCATGTCAAAAGCTTAAAGATTCAAACTTGTTCTATTACAAAAGGAAGATCCTGTCGCGCTACAACTTTTTACAAAACATCAAGTTGTTAGAAGGTCTTAAATCCGATGAGACTAAGACCTTAGTTCGCACTTTGTCTTCCGTTCCGATACCGTAACCTATACATTAAGAGATAGTAACTGTTCGCTTGCCATTCCACAGTCCCACACTAATTATTGTGAAAGAAGTCTGTCCTACAGCGGAGCTGTACTGTGGAATAGTTTACCCTCGAATATTCGTCAGTCACCCTCTCTTGATGAATTTAAATCTAAGTTAAGAATTATGATTTGGATTGTAGTCTTATGCGAGTTTTATTTTGCTTTTATACACGGCTTCCTTGTAAAGCAGGTTTTTTCAGTATCATTTCTTTTATTGTAGTAGTTATTGGTGATTTATTAGTTAGGTAGCTGGACTAATTTAATTGAACATTGTTAAGTTCTGACGGAGATACCGTGTCTAAATAAAGATTTTACCTTTACCTTTACCTTTTAGGAAAGGTGAGTACTTTTTTGTGTTGGAATATGACAACGTCACACGAAAACCGGCAATTCCAAATTTCCTTTGCATTGTCAACCTTTCTATGCCATTAGTTTTTCTTTGTGCCTAATGGCTTGCGATCCTATTTAGAATAAACAGATAATAGAGAAATTGTTCTCTTTTTTTTTAAGAAAGACCCACCTCCACCCACGAGGTGATTGCGTTATATTCTGGACTGACGGTTCGCAGTTTCCCTTCGTTGTGATCATGCCTCGGGCTGAGAAGCAGGACAGGGGCCTTGTAGAAAGGTTGCTTGAATAGAATTTCCTTCAAAGACAATTAACGTCATCGCACAAGTCAGCATTTAAAAAATTGTTATCAATTTATTTTAACAAATGTCTTCATTTTGTGGCTAAATATTCCGCGAAAATGAAACGTGAGCTAATATTGATTGCCTAGTTTAACATTTTTGAAACCACCATCAATATTTTCTATAATCTTTGTCATATTTACGTGCTCTTGCTCTCTCACCTCGCAGAAACTATATTTAAATCTTTCTTCTGGCGATCCTGCATTTTCAAACATGATTTTCGATTTCTCGGGCATTTTCCATCCTTTAGGCGTTGTGGCGAGAGCAATCCATTGCTGAAAAAAAAAATTGTCGTAAAAGAACTTGAAATTGGAATTGGACAAAACTCTACGAGAATAACTGCATAGCTGAGGACTTTGCAAAAAAGTAAAATACGGTATTTTTTTCCATTATTTCTATGGCCAGGTATTCAGTAAGGCCAATAATGAACAAACTTACTTCGAAACCAGTATTTAATCTAATGTGTCATTTGGGCCATGTCAAAGATGTTTCACAGCAAACTCACCACGCGAATGTTTGCATGACCGCCACTAAAGTTCGTCACTTCTCGCAGATAGAGTTTAAATCCAAAAGTTGTGACATCTTCGCTCCAAACGGAGGCGGCGTCTTTTCTTTGATGCGGAGTACTGTGAACCGGAGTGACGAACACTTCTGGCACTGGGTTAAGTTCCTGGAATGAAAAGAAGAGACCCAACCATTGGTCATGAATGGCTAGTAATTCCTGTTTTCTGAATCGAAAGAATAATATAGAGGTTTAAAAGCAAAGTTCTGCTAGGAAATCCAGTTATAAAGAAATAAATAACTGAACTACAACAACAGAAAAAGTAGCTTGGAAGATTTTAAAAATGAAATCTACTCCGTAATTTCAGCGTAAAAACTAACGGTAAAAGCGCGCGACGTTTCGACCGAACTTCGGTCATTCCAAGCTTAAAAGTTTAGATAAAAATTTTGCACCAGTATAAATATAAAACAAAGAAGTAAAAGTATGTAAAGTATGAAAATGTAAAAAAGGGTGTTAAGAACAATGAAATGCATATCAGGATTTCTAATTTCACATGTGAAATTACAAAATTGCCATAGCAACATTTGGCGCGAAATTTCTTGAAACAATACACAAGTCAAAAACCAACGATTGTAAGCGTAATTTGTCACCCATGATATTAACAGGTAATCAAATGGTATGTTCGTGAAATTAAGAAGTAATTTCACTCACGTTTTGTCAAAATTCTAATAATTTCCCTGTCCTTTTTTTCGTCATCATTTGCCATAAATATTTTACACTACAGAGCAAATAAACAAAACGCATACAGATGAACTTGGCTTTAGCGCAGGACATAGTAATAGCTTTGAGATTTTTCCGGTATCTCTAAAGATGTGCACCACATACCCAAGGAAACGAGATATGAACATGACTTGTTCCACTCGTCCAAAATGGAATGTCCACGATTCCTTCTGCACCGTCTTGTGGCTGTCCGCGAAGCGCCAGCCAATGAACGGTCACCACCTGCAAAGTGAAGGAGGTCTTATTCAGCGTAGCTTTTACTGGGGGGGAGTGGGGGGAGTGGGGGGGGGGGGGAGGGTCGGGGATGCGTGGCTTAGCATCACTTAGTGTGCTTAAATCTAGAATAACGCCTCGTCCACACTACGCCGGAGAAATTTGAAAACGCAGCTTTTCACGGTTAGGCCTTCCGTCCACACTAATCCGTCACGAAAACGGAGCTTTTCGAAAACGCTCTTCAAACCGGAGGAATTTGAAAACGCCGGCTTTGCGTTTTACGCATGTACGGTGGACGAAACACACTTTGAAAACTGATAGGGTTTTCCTCAAACAAAAATCCAAAATGACCGGTGATAGTTGCGCTTGAAAATTTTTCGGGCGTAGCGTTGACGGAAAACATCTGATGTGTTTTCAGAGTGAAACGCCGTTTTCAAATTTCTCCGGGGTAGTCTGTACGGGGCCCAGGAGGCGATGACTGTTTATGAAAGGCTATAAAAATCAATATATTTACCCGCACTTTATCCGATCTTCCCGACGTTTCCACGCAAGCTGAGAATCCAGTTGCGTTGGCCCACTCGAGCCAGACTGTCACGGCCTGAAGCAACGAGCTGGTCATGGCACTGGAACGAGATGGCGCCAATTGCACCAGCACTTTTTCCGCCAAGAATGGAGGGGAAAATGGGGCAGAGTTACATTTGTAAGTTGAATCTTCAGAGATCTCAAATGTGACTTTTCCATAACGAATGTCAGTGGACGAGATGGGTTTTTCTCCATATACTGAGAAGAAAAAAGAGGATTAAATGAGTCGAACTTAAAAGTGATCGAAGATTACAGAAACGATCAGGGTGAAGCGGGCAGGAAAAGCCAAATACAGAGAAAGGAATCGGTCTGAAAGCCAAAAATATCAGAACAGCGTTCACAAGCAGTGATCAGGCCAAATAACAACCTAAAATTATTCGTCTGCCTTCTCTGAAGTAAATGGGTCTTGTTTTTACGGTGTATATGGGCACATAGATCCAGCGATACTGAGTGATATTCCCGTTACCGTACTAAACAACTTATTTAATAGGTTGCCTTTGTGTAAACAAGATCTGTAAGACCATTGAACCCGACCTAACGTTTCTTCACCCCAGTGCGGGATTTCACCTATAAACTGAAGATAGCCAGAACTCATCCCGACCCGTGGCATCCCGAAGCATGCTTCCACATACCGACAATATCCTAACTGACGATAGCTAGAACCCATCCCGACCCAGGGCATCCCGAAACATGCTATCTACATACCGACAATATCCTTTCCAAGGTCCGGCTCTTTCGGGATCAAGAAAAAAATAATGATCAGGATCGCCAACATGAGGAGCAGAACCAATACCGGCACAAGAAGGCCTTCAAAAGAATTTAAAAAATCAATAATTTTTCAAAACAATGAGGTCGTCAGATGGTCACGGGCAAGGGTCTGCTCGGGCGGGGAGGGCTTCCATCCAAAAAGAACGACGGTGCTTGTTGGAAATTTCAAAAAGAACTTCTCAGATCCAAGATCCTGTTTTGTGGACGTGGCTTGAAATTTTTCTCACCCCTAAGAGGTACCTATTCTAAAACAGCGCATTAACTGACACTCATAATCAGTTAAATCGCGATCGATAAAGACGAGTGCTTTGAATACACTCTACTTGTAAAGCTGATTATCAAATATCTCCTGACATATCATTTTCTGCTCCATACCCTCAAAGGTATACCGCAAATGCTCCTGCGGAGGACCTTTTGAGGCCGGTTGAACACCCTAAGAGGTACGAAAACCGCTAAAAGGTACGACGAAGACCCCCGTCCTTTTTATCCGGGAGTAACCCCCCCAGGGAAGGGGGGGGGGCTCGGCCCACTGCTCATTTATCAGCTAGGATTTACCACTAGATTCTATATAGATACAAGTAAGCCAGTCAAATTTAAAATTGAAAAACAACATTTCAATTGCCTTAAAATGTCATTAAAATGTAATTAATATCAGCCGAACGCGGTCGCAGTCCACCTTGTGTCAGAGAATGTTCCAAGTATAAATCGGAACTATCTCTACTAAGGCCCCGTACGCGTCCCGGCGGAGAAATTTTAAAACGGTGTTTTGATTCTAAAAACGCATCAACTGTTAGTTAATTATGTTTTCCATCCACACTACGCCGGAGAAATCTGAAAACGCAATAATTACCGGTCATTTTGGATTTGTTTTTGTGGAAAACTCGATCAGGGAAATCGCATGGTTATCGCGACTTCATCGTTTTCGAAAAGTTCGGTTGAGAACGTTTTCCGTTCACACTAAAAGGCAAAACTTAAAGTACCCATAATGTCAAAACTTTTTTTTCGCTCATCTAATTCTACATTTCACCTAATGAGCTTCTGCGAAAAATTTTTTCGATTTGGATAAAACGCATTTTTTTTTACGAATCTTTACAAAGTTCAAAATTTTTTTTTCTTGCGGTCGACCCCTGCCGCTGATCACAAGAATAACGTGCTCAAAATGGCCACGAGACTGATGCCTGTGACGTAGGTTCAGGAACCTACGATGAAGACTGAATGACTGATGTTGTTTTCTGGATCATTAACGTTGTTACAAAGAGCGGCAACACACCCTTCCGGCATTTTCAACTAAATGTAGACAACTCTGAAGCAAAATTTCCACTTGTTTTCAAGTCAGATAAGTCATGACCCAAATCACGTGTTCCTGAACCAACGTCACGACTCACTTCAAACCGAGGAAGACTGGTGCGAATGGTGGACCAAAAATGGCGGCAAATTTGAACGTCTTTAAATACTTTTATTATATGGCTGTGTCTCACAAAGACTGGGAACTACCGAATTCACGAATTTGATTGGCTGAAATCTATATTGACCGCGGTCTAGATTTTCCCATCTAGACCGGCATCTAGCTAGACCGGTTTCATTTTGCGTTGAAAAAGTAGCAAACTAATGTACAAAAATGTTCACCATTTTCTTTTATTTTCTTCTCAATCATTTATGGAAGTGCCAAAAAGCCTGATGACAAAAAAAAGTAAAGAGGACGAGCAAATTTCGGCAGTTTTCAGTTAAGTTCATCGCCGTTCGCAAGCAAACTGTCAGCAAACCAGTTACATTAAACGAATTAAAGTTTTCTTCTTTGCCATATAATAAACATCTTATTAACCGAGCTAAGTCGGTCTGTATGGGAGAATCTTGACCTCGGTCGTGTGTACAGACCTCACTGCGTTCGGTCTGTACTCACGACCACGGTCAAGATTCTCTCATACAGACCTCCAGCTCGGTTAATAAGAGCTAAATAAAAACATTGCATTTTATCCAAATCGAAAATTTTTTTTCGCAGAAGTTCAGTAGGTGAAATGTAGAATTAGATGAGCGAAAAAATTTTTTTGACATTATGGGCACTTTAAGTCGGCGTTTTTTTAATCCTCCGGTTTCAAGATCGTTTTTGAAAAGCTCAGTTTTCGTGAATTTAGCGTGGACGGTAGGTTTAAACATAGAAATAAATTAAAGCTGCTGGCTGCGTTTTCAAATTTTTCCAGTGTATTGTGGACGCTGCCTAATACATTCCCATAACACAGAACTGATCCCGTCACTTGCCTCTTCTACGACGTCCACGGTGAGACGGTTTTTCGTCCTTCCTTTCTTCCTCCTTGTCGTCCTCGTCTTCTTCTTCGTCAAAGTCGTCGAAGGACGAATTGTAACAGCCGTCGTCTTCGTCAGCGGAAATGAAGCTGTAGTCATTCAGTTTAGCAGAAAGAACCTGACATCAAACATTTAGCAAAATAAAATTCCATCCAGTACACCGAGAGCACTTTTGTTTTCTTTTCTTTTCAGTAAAATTTGTCTTCACCTCTTAAAATTTTTAAAACGATAATATTACTATTCATAAAGTATGTTTACTCTCTCCCAAATTCTGGATGCTGGACGATATTGTTTTGACGACTTATTCTCTGCAGCGCAGTCAACAACAACATGTGCAAGAGTTTCGCATACGTGTCTGTCACACCCTAGTTCACTCGTTGAAAAAAATTAAGAAAACGTGCGAAATTTAACTGTTGGTGGATTTTTTTCTCGCACGGTATTGTTTTGACGTGCCGCCTTAATTTTTCGCACCAAATTTGAGCAGCTGAAGAAGGGAAGTTTCCATTTTAATTTTTGGCTTTTATTCCTCAGTGGCACTATTACAATTCCCACATTTTTATTTTTCGATAAAAGAAAAGTTAGCTTTCCTCGCTGTCCACACGCTTATTTCCTGCGCGAAAAATTTCAGAAATTGTACAGTTTGCAACAAAGGACTAGCTTAAAAGTAATGAACCTGACAATAATTTCTCACATTGGAGCGTGCGTTCCACTACCATGCAAAATTTAAATTTCTATGAGAATGGTTATTTTGTTTGAATACCCTTTGTTCGTTTGTATTTAAAACTTTTACGTTGCAAAGTTTCGTGCGGTTGTCACGTTTACTGAACGGGTGCGTCTTGCAACCTTTGCTTTTGTTTTTCAGCTATATTTATTAACCTTTTTTTTTTTCCTTTCGTTACCACAGTTTCTTTCTTCGTCTACCGAGGTCAGGGAGTCGGCCACCGTGTTTTGCAGTGTCAGAGTTTGGTTCGGTCATGTGCCATCTTCTAGTTTTTGCAAGAGTTTTCACACTCTCATTTGTTGTCTTTGGACGAATTTCAGGTTAGTATATTGATAATTAGGGATTTTACCTCATTTCGGTGCGTATGAACGGGAAGACTTTCAATTCAGTTTCTCTGTAATAGTATCTGAACGTACATTATTCAAGTTGACGGAAGCATTTGTTCGCGAAAGCAGAAAATAAATGTTCGACCGAGTGTCGTATCTTGTGATATACATTTTTACAAAATCGATATTTTTTCTTTGTCACTGGAAAGTTAAAGAACAGTTGACCTGCAGGACTTGGTTCGTGTCAATATTTGCTTGTAATGGAAAGAATCTAGCAATCTCATTTTAAAAAAACCTTGCCGTTAAAACTCATTTCTTTGGGCGTCTTGTTCAATTCAATAATTACTTCCGTGACGCTGTGAAGTTGGAATTGCGGAGGAAAGTTACTGTTACGTACTGATTCAGGATCTTTCGAATTGCGAAGCAGAAGCAAAGTTAAGAAACTTTATTCCTTTCAAAGTTGAATAAGTGGCCTATATAGCCATTTGAAAATTTAACGGCGGAAAGAAAGCAATAAGCAAGAACTAACATTAATTTGTCTAGCTCCGTTCGTCACTTAGTGTCCATTTGTATATTTCTGATTGAAGTCTTCTACCGGTCCTCTTTGCTTTAAGGTGGCCAGACACGAGGGGTCATGTTGCAGGGAATATGTTGCAGCAACATGTTGCAACGACAAAAACGTATGTGGTACACACTGAGGCGACATGTAGCAGGGACGTGTAGTGGGGACACGTAACAGGGACAGAATCACAACATTTGCACACACATGAAAATGTGTCTGCAAATGTGGCGTCTGGCCACCTTTACTTGAGTTATGTTGCCGTCGGTTAGGTTCAGTTGTGTTCTGATAGTTTTATACCATGGTACATTTTTCCTCTCTTGTTTTTTCTTTGTCAGGCTCAAACGGAATGCTATTTGGATCTGGAGACATACATGTCCTACAAGGTAAAAACTATGACTGCAAAATATTTCCCTTTGACCCAGAGTTCTCCTCTGACGACGTTCGCGTGCAGTTGGCTGTTACATCTAAGAAATACGAGGCAGCTGTAACCTGGATAGGGAGTGCCTCGAGATCAGGGTAAGAAAATCAAATGAATTAGAAGAAATGATTGTTTAAAATATATGCATGAGCCCCGTCCACTCTACGGCGAGGGAGTTTGAAAACGGAGGTTTCACTCTGCAGATAACGCATCAAATGTTTTCTGTCCAAACTACGCCGGAGAAATTTGAAAACGCAACAATATCACCGGTCATTTAGGATTTGTGTTTCAGTATAACTCTGGCAGGGAAATGTCACGATTTCTAACTGTGATCGTTTTGGAAACGAATCGTTTTCAAAATGTTTTCTGTCCAGACTAAAACGCAAATAAAGCAGGCGTTTTCAAATTCCTCCGGTGTGAAGAGCGTTTTCGAAAAGCTCCGTTTTCGTGACGGATTAGTGTGGACGGAAGGCCTGTCCAGAGAAATAAAGCTACGTTGTCAATTTTCTCCGGTGTAGTGTGGACGGGGCATTATTCTCTGATTTCGCGACAAAAATATCAGCTCTGATTATTGAAAGGGCGTGGCACGATTACCCGTGGCCTGGGAACTTAAACCAGTACCCAAGTGTTCGAAAGGTGGATAATGCTATCCACCGGCTAAATCGCTGTCCACTGGTTATTTACAAAACAAACCATGCTATTAAATGGATAGTGACTTAGCCAGTGAATATAGTGCTATTAGGGAGTGAGAAAATCACGACGGCAACGGCAAAGGTAACGTCGCTGAACAAAATGTTTAACGAGGAGAACAATGGCTGGGCACGTGCGTTATAATAATCCTGGTAAATTTCTTTGCCGTCCTCGGCAAAACAACGTGAAATGACCAAATTATGCGTTGTCTAGAGAACGTGAACCACAACGGCTAATTTTTCAAATTTATATTTCAAATTTACCGCTGTGTTTTAGTTTTACTTTTGTGATAGTTTTGACTGTAATGAACATAGAGAGTGACTTTAGAGTACCGCAAGATTCATAGGTAAAGTATAAATTCCTTTTTTAATCAACGTTGTCCTCGGCGTAGCCGACGTGGTTTTTTAAACTCCCTATTTACTTTTCGAACAACCAGGGTCAGATGTATTAGGCACCATTTGAGTGGCGTGGGTTAGAACTCGAACTGAATATGGTCTCCTTGGGGCTTTTTCCACCCAGAGAGTCAGCAGTTATTGCTGAAAATTAAAGCAACATCTCGTATACTCGAAAATCTACAGGGTTTCACTAATTATTAAGTTTCAAGCAGTTTTAAGACAAAAGTTTGTACGAACAAAATGTGATCGTTAAAAAAACCTGTGTTAGCCGGAATTTCGCGGAGTACTAAATAGCTTTTTGCAATATACAGTTTTCAAGGATGTGTTGCCACCTCCGGAGCGATCGCTGGATCCAGGACTGTGTCTTTGCAGTGGATTGCCTATCGAACTGTTTCAAACGGCGCATATGAGAGGAAAGTCAATATTCCGATGTGGACCACAGGAACTGAGTGCGTTCGGGAAGATTTTCCAAAGGTTAGTAAATATTAAAATAAATACAATAACGTAGAGTAGCCCATTTGCAGGACGCAACATTAAAATTACAAAACTAAAAAAAAAAAATGCAAAACGTTCGGTTACTAAATGGATCAGCTGTTTGCAGAGAAAACCCTTCTGTTTTTGCTGGTACTAAATAAAATCCTTTTTTCCGCCTTTGTGGTAAATTATTAGCGTTGTATATTGCCCTCTCTATCACGAGCAAAAACCCAAGGAAACGACTAAACTCTTTTGCATTATCTTGCTGGCCTCGAAAACTTTCTGGAAACTATATATCAATGATTCAACGGAAATTATTTTGGCTCTTTCAAGAAAGATATTGGTTAGAAACATACGTCAGGTCGTGAACAATAGCTGTTATTGTAGTTATCAGCGGCTCGACATACAAACGAGGGGAAAGGGTCAATTCTGCATTGTATTGACCCTTTCGCCTCGTTTGCACGCCTTTTAAAACAAAAGAATATTTGACCGCAGACTCAACTGCAATAACAGCTATTCGAGTCAAACCTACCGTCTATGAAAGTTTAGGGCTTCACCCAAAATATTAAGGAGCTTACAGAAGCCCAGTCACGGTGTTTTGTCTTTTGTTTGGCCACGTACAAAATCTCCTTTAAATGGAAGGAAACCTGAAAATAATAGTTTACTAAGATAGAAAAACATCAAAGAGATAATAATAAACCGTAAAAGAACAAGGATGGTCAAGGATGGCGAAGATTGCCACGGATTGCAAACGACGAATTTGAAAAAATTTAGGCTAACCTTTTCAAAATGTGCAAACGGTGACTGAGCTCCTTTAAGCAACGACGACGGCGACGGCAAGGTCGATGGCTGGAAAAAATGGATTTGTATTTTATCTTTTTACCTCGCAATTATCTAGAACAGTTCAATAAGCCGAGCGGTTTTAAGTCCTACTCCACTTAACGATGTAGCGTCGGCGATCAATTTAATTCAAGAAGGAAAATAATACAGGAATAATAGGAAAAATTATCTGTAGTAGTTCACGTTTTTTCAAAATGCTCAAAACTTCTGATCATTTCACGTCTGGTGATTTTACAGAGAACAGTTGAGAAATGCACGAAGATTTATAACGCATGTGCACAGCCATTGTTTTGCCTTTTGTTTCACGTCTGGTGATTTTACAGAGAACAGTTGAGAAATGCACAAAGATTTATAACGCATGCGTACAGCCATTGCTTAGCCTTCTGTTTGGTGACGGTGTCGTTGCCGTTGCCTTTGCCATTGCCGTCGTGGTTTACGTAAGCTCCCTTTTGGTATTTGGTCTCACCCGTTAAGGTTTTTATTCCTTCTCCAGCCTTTTGCCACAGCTCCGTACGTGTTCGTAACCCCTGTCCATCCTGTTGCAAACAAACATGACGCCGCAAGCGTCTGGGCGGAAGATGTTACTAGATATAATTTCAGAGCATGTCTTCGCGAGTTGAAAAACTTTGATGGTGCACACAAATACCTGTCTGTGGTAAGTATTTGGGGCTTTTGTAGACAAATATTTAGAGATCTTGTTGATGAAATAACAGTCCTTTCATATTCAAGACTTGACGGAGAATTGCTACTTCAGAATTCAAAACTAAAGATTGAAAATTATTTAAAAATTGAAAAGTGAGTGTCTGTCTTCCTATAACAAAAATGTAAACAAATTTGCATTAAAAATAGTTGTCTTCGTACAACATCTGTTAGGTTACTGAATATACATGTAGAGTACTTGCGTGGCCAGCAGCCAAGCAAATTTATTAGAACAATACAAAGTGTTTACATAAGACAGAGAAAAAAATTCAACTCCGACGGGATTGGTTTGGACACGCCAACATGGCGGCCGTTTCATTGTTTTTGAACACCAGCAATAGCTGCCCTGACGCCATCTAAAAATACTGTATACTCAAGCGTGTGTACAGGTCTCTTTTGGAATTTAACTCACGTTTTAGTATAGTATGTATAACCACAGTCTTTTTTGTCTTCTTTCAGAATATCTTGGCCTTCACTAACTCTAGTGTACCGAGTAGCTGGACATTACCTTTGGCCGATGAAATGAGCTTTCCCAACAACTATAGCCCTGATGATAGCAAAGGCTATAGCTTCTGCAAAGTGAGTTTAGTAGCATCTAAAGAATAACGACCGGAGTGAAAAAGGCGGGAAAAGGGAGAGAGTGGCCGGGCACAAAATCTTCACGCTGTTTCAAAGTTTAATTTATTTAACGCAACTCGCAGTAGCCGAGATTTGAGACCTTGGCACAAGCCTTGACATTCTTAAAAATTGTTTCTATTTTTTCAGACTATTGACTTCCCTCAGAGATTCTTTGAAACTCCAACTCTGGTTACGACAACCAAGCATCACAAAGATGACGTCAACGCCCGCATTGATGCTGATGATAACGCAATTACAGAATGGATTGAAGTGAGAATTCACAAAAGTAACACTTTTTCTTCAGAAACTACCGTAGTATTCCTTTCTGTTTTCAAAAGTAAACTTATTTCAGACCATAATTTCGTCCAAATTGTCCACTCAAGGAGCTAAGTCTCATTAAAGGGCAGTGCGATAAATGCATCTTATCCAGGGCCGGAGCAACTAAAGGGCAAACTGAGGCACTTGCGCAGTCATTATTTTCGGTTTTAATGCATACTCTCAATACGTTGGAAACGAATTGAACCATGGACATTGCCTTAGTCATACTTTTTTCCTGGACATTGCCTCTGTCACAATTTTGTCATGGACATTGCCTCATCAAAATGTTTTCCGACTAAGGCCCAGTTATTAAGAGCTGTATACTGTTTGAACTGCACATCATTTCTTATCACCGTCGCAATCGTGAATTTTCGATGTTGCTCCATGTGTTCCTCAATACTTTGAAGGAGGCTTTATTTTCTATCATCTATTTTTAAGGAAAGAAGTTTGATTTCTTAAAGTTTGGAGTTATTAGGGAATTGAAACTATGAAACTCTAAGTTGTGGTCCCGATCTCAGGTTTACTTTACGTTAGGTTTCAAAAGGTTTGCCTGTAACGATGTTTGATTTCATTTTATTAGAGCATTACAACGACAGACTTCCAGGTGTGCTTGAAGGATATTCAACGCTATGACGCTCATCACGACCCCATCACGCTTAATTATATGGCTGCTGGGTGTAAGTATGCTATCGTTGCGGTTTTAATGTCTAACCTACTGAACCGGTTTTCAGTTGTGTGTCGTATAACCAAAACCCAAGTCAAAACTTTTTCCAATCAAAAACGGCACAGAAAATCCAGTGAGCCAATCAAAACGCTGAGCAAATACATGTAGCCGACAAAAAGCGCGGGAAAACGGGCGCGAACCATTGACGATTGGGTGTGGTTTTACTGGTTAATCGGATGAAAAAGTGGCGCGAGATTTATAGCAGTTTTTAACAGAGTATACATCGTAAAACGAAAACCAAAGTAATCACTCTGGCTAAGTACAAAAGATACAGACAGTCCAGTGAACCAATCAAAACTCGTAATAAATACATGGGAAAACGTATGCGAGCGAGTTGTGATTGGTTTTGGTTTAACTTCTGATTGGATGAAAAAGTGGCGCGAGTTTTTTTTGGTCAATCGTGTGGCGTAGAAATGCAAAAGTAATCACTTTGCGACACTCAAATGAAAACCGCTCTAATACGCCAATCTAAAATAAGCAGAGTAATGAAAAACAAAGCAAATGCGAGTTATTCAATTTTCGTCCGTGAAGTGAAGATCATTTTCCGCTCTGATTCTTGAAGTAGCACCTAACGGCCACGCCTATATACTATATTCATCTCGAAATTCACACTGAAATAGACTTGCTATCTTGACAGATTACCATCCCTGCAACGGTAGAACATGCCCATTTTATGGGGAATGCCAAGCGCCTACTGAAACAACACACAAATGCGTGTGTATTCCTTGCACAGGAGATCAGTCGGCTCCACTGTGTGACAGCAATGACGTCACTCACAAGAACAAATGTGAATACAACTACCACGTGTGTCAGGCACAAGAAGAACCCGGTATAAAGCACTATGGCGGATGCAAACGTAAGTCCTTGCTTGTTTTATGTGGCTTAATATCTTACCGTAAAATATCAAGAAATCAAGAAAGTCAAAGAAGGCTTGAAAAGCATTCCTGGAACATTTCTTCTTCTTTCCAGTTTAACTGCTGTCACTCTGTTCGTAAACTAGGGAAAAAATAAACAGCTGTTTGTATCTCGCACTAATTAAGCACATGGAAAACTTTACACTACAAGTGCATGGCATTCTACAAATCACTTAAAAAAAAAAACAAAAACAAATCACTCAACTTCCACGCTCAAGTCATTCTTACTGTTTGACTCAGTACAATTAATTTCTTGCATAATGTTACTTTTTAGAACCTGAAATGATATCCCAATGGATGCTTTTTCTATATTCTCATTAACTGCAGGTTTCGCGTTGTATAAATTTTCGTAAAGAGAAATTTCTATTTATCACTCTCGAAAAGGGATGCAACCGTCCATTGGCGATATGGAGCAATATTATGGTACATGAGGGGTGCTCTCCATTAGATGAAAAATTCCGGTTTGAATTCTTTTCCAAAACGAACGAAACCCTCCCCTTGATGTGTCGTTTAATTGGATAATTTTGTCAATTATCCAAGTGATAATACAATATTTAATTACGTTTAATTCTTCCAACGTTTTAGGCATTCTCGATCAAATCATCTGGAAAGCAAGTTTTGGTGTAAGGCTAGATGTTCTGTTAATGCACAGCTCGAAGAAATCTTCGTAAAAAGTACATGAATTTGTTTGACTTTTATTATCAGCATTTGTCCTTCAACGAGGTCGTGTTGTACTCCGCTTAGAGACAGAGGATGTGCGCTGCAGAAAGGTTTACTTTAAGACGGGAATTTTCCAGAGCAGCAAAGGAAATATTCGCATTCAGACCACCATCAACTACTTCAACTATAGCGGAAACTTCATTCACGACGCTGCAGTGACCTGGGTCGAGAACGTTAATCTCACCTCCTTTGATGTGTGTGCACTTAAAGCAGGAAGACTAGACCGCTTGACTCCTGATGGCGGGCTCACATTTATTGATTTCATCGCTTTCCAGGAGGCTCCAAAGAGCGCTTCGGCTGGTCAAGTCATTATGACAAATTGGTGGGATGGAACACAATGCGAATCAGTTACATTTGAAGTGAGTCTGAACCGAGACAAGTCAAGTTAATACGTTTATGCTCCAAACCTTAAAGGACCTACGTCACAGTTAGCTCATCTTGAAAAGTTAAGCCTGTATCTTTCAAGTTCGTCGTCTATAATCCTTTCATCTCCTCCATCCTTGTTTGTTTATTATCTATTTGCTGTTTTTCCTTCTTACTAAACTACTATTCAGGTTTTCTTTAATTAAAAGGGTTTTTTTTTTTACGTGGCCAAAATTACTCGAAATTCCGAAAATGAGCTCCTTTGAATGCCCAAGAATTTTGTTTTTACGTCCAAGGTACCAATTACCGTTTTAGCAGTCGATAGAGAGGGGTGCAATTCATTTTTTCTTATTCTGACGTTGAAATATCCAAGTCCAAACTAAGTCAAATCTACTCTATAAATAGAGCCGGCAAATGAAATCGAAAGTAACAAATTAAAAGGGGTTATTATGGACACTATAGGAAAGTTGAAGAGCATATTTTATAACTAGCCACTTCACTAAAGGCAGGGTCTGTTTTGAAAACAGCTTAAACTGTAAGAGGGATTTATTTGAATCGCCATTTATTGTAAGGGCCAAACATCTGTTTCTTATAAGAAAAAAAAATATCTTTGAACATTTGAAATAACGGAGGACAAAGTTACATTCATTTAATAAAAAGTTGAGCATACGATATATTTTTCTCACTGCTTCAGGCAACCGAGATTTCCTCACCACACATTTTGGTGACTGCTCAGCACACAGTAGTGGGTCTGAAACACGACGCCGCCACGGTCTGGGTCGAGAATGTCAACACCAATACCTTTCTCGCCTGTTCGAGAGAAATGCAGAACTTTGATGGATTACATAAAGACATCAGATTAGTAAGTTATTAATAAACACTATTTTTAACAGTAAGGCATGAGTCACCGACGTTGTAACATGGAGTCCTTTGACAGTCAGGGCTCAGTGAGTAATACAATCGAGTCTTCTGCCGTAGTTTCAAATTTCAGTACCTTGGAGAGATTGAAATGTTTAACTAATGACTTATCCGACACCTAACGATTGAAGAGTCCGCTTGTTAAGCGCAGACGGACTGGATCTCGGTGTTTCGACAGTCGTAAGTGCTGAAGACACCCTAATTAGTTTCGTAATACAACGTATTACAAAATTTAAACTAATAAATGAGTAACAGGAGCCCCCTTTCAAGAGGTGGAGAAGACAGGGAGGGGGCGGGGAATGGAGGGGGGTATTAAGAGAGAGAAAGCGGAAATGGACATAAGGAAGCGAAATAAGAGAGGTAGATATATATTAAAAAAGTATTTCATTTACCGATTGACGTCACTCGGAAAAGTGACGTACGGAAAACACTTAGAGTGTTTATTTTAAGTTGGCCGAACACAGTTTTCGCGCGCGCTCTTGCTAATACGATTCACCGCGCGTACAAGGATTGCAAATACCAAAAACGGCGTCGATACAGCGATCATTTTATTTGCTCAATGCCCGCGCTATCTGCGCTATTTTCCTTCATAACTGAAACAGTGTATTCATGGTTTTAGAAAAAGTGTCGATGCAAAGAACCCAGCAATTCTCTGATTTTTCTTTGAAACCGAAAGAAGGCAGTTAAATGCAGCGCGTGCGTAAGTCATTGTATGCGGAATAGCTTTCTCGGAAATACGCCTATTTCTCGAGAACCACTCATTAGAATTTCACGAAATTTGGCACGAAAATACTTTAGGAAATAAGTAACTGGATTATTGAAAAAAAAATTGAACTTTAACAGAGGAAATTTTAGAAATTCCAGTGAACCTTCAACAAGGGATAATTAGAGATCTCACTGTTAAATTATTGTTAAAATAGTGTTACTTGTGAGCATCGTTACAAGCTTGTTGCATGCAAATAAACAAAACCGATTTTAAAGGCCTGTTTATCTTTATTGACGTTGCCATGGGAACGGCACATACGTCAGCTTGACTATCAATAAACCAAATTTTGTGGTGTTAACTTGCTTGCTGCCATTTTTGGTGAGCAAAAGATCAAGGGTTTTAATAGAGAAAAAGGTGAATGAAACGCAGGTATCAAAAACTGTGTTCAGCCACCTTAATCAAGTTGATATTGTCCAAGATTGTCCAACCCTTGCAAAAAATACACTGTTTTCAGTTGACGACACCGCAGCTATATTGGTGTCTCGAAATAATGAACTGGCGGCCATGTTGGTGTACGAAACCAATCCTGTGGGAGTTGAACTGTTTTCTTCCAATAAATTTGCTGCTGGACACGTGAGTAAATTCAAAACGCTCCGCTTTTAAAAACAGTCATTGCAACCTTTTTCAAATTCAAATATGCGGTTATTTCGTAATTTAAAAAGTTCTATAAACGGTCTGTACTGAGAAAAAGTGCTCCATTGCTGAACGGTGGGATAATTTTCTTCTTATATCACTCTGATTTTTTCCTGCAGAACTGGTTTGTATACGACACACTTCCAACAAATCTTGCCGGTGAAAAACATATCATCGATTTCCAAAACAACTTTTTACCTCTTGCTGAGAATCACAACTCTTACTGTGAGGTGAGAATTTTACGTGCTTCATTGCTATATTTAACCTCAGAAATTTTAATTTATGAACTAGAAATAACTCATTTAACAAATTGACGTGAGTATTACATGCGTCTGTTCTGTTATTGACAACTAATTTCGTCCGCAGACTACTTTGACAATGTTATGACGAAGTTCGTTGTCAATAACAGGACAGACGCATGAAAAACTCAAATCGATTTGTTTTTTACAATACCAAACTAGGCATAATTATGAAGTCATGTGTGTCCTTTTATTGACAATGAAAATTATCCAGTGAGCGCACAAGAATTTCTGCAGTTACTGTAAAAATAAATATTCACCAGTGGCGGATACATGAATGGGTAATCAAATGACGACGAGGGTAATTGAGAAATAATTTCACGCGCGTTTTAGCAAAGTTCTTATGAATTTTGACAAATTACGCCAACGCTCGTGGGCTTTTGACCTATTCGTTATATCGAGAAAAGTCGCGCCAAACGTTGCCATGACAATTTTGACAATTCACGCCGAAATGTAGGAGTAATTTTTCACTCGTGATATTGAAAAGAAAACAAATTGCCCCTTTGCTATCAAATGCTTCAAGTGGAGAATGAACAAAATAATCGAAATTCAAAACCGAGAGCAATAATCCCTTCTGTCCAGTATAATTAATTTCCGCTGGAGGTTTGAACTCGTAATTAATTAAAGTTATGATCTTTCTGTTGCGGGAAAGGGAAAAAACAGTTTTGTTGCTAAAATTATAAATATCTTTTAATCTTCTTGTTATGAAGTTCTTATGGTTCCAACTATTTATTTAAGTATACAATTCAAACGTTTTTATTCATTTGTTTCACTCCCAGACCGTGAATTTTACAACGCCCAAGAATTCGACGCCCACGGTCATTGTGTCAGCGTCTCATCTTAATTCAGCCAGTCCCGAACATAACAGCATTGCCACTTGGGTAGAGGTATGTAAATGTGACATTCTCCACCATCTTCGCAGTCTGTTTCCTTGCATACGAACCATCAATACCAAATTTGTGGGAAATATTTTGCGTTCTGTGATCTACAATTATCATTGCCAGATTGTTCGATAGGCTATTAACAGTATTTAGTAGAATTTTACTAGTATACTAATGCAAATGCTGCAATCTGATTGGCTAAGCAACTCATATACTATCAGCCATTAGAGTGTAGTAGCTGTCGATCGTCCACGAAATGCGACTTTTTTTATCGTTTTTCCGAAGTTTTGGAAGAAAGTTTAGATGTAGATGGATAATTATATTCCTGAGAAGCCTAAAAGAAGGACATAAACGGGTTCTTGACTTTAACAACTTGAATTTATTGAAAAACCTGCGGTGCACGCGTAAACAACTGCAAATTTACCAAGGACAATTCAATACGTGCGATTCTGTTAAGCGTAAAGTTCAGTGCGTCGAAAAATATTTCACAGAACCTCGCTGAGGGATATAAAGCTACTCTGCAATCATAACACATGCTAATTCTACCCTTGGATCCAATCTCCGACGCAGTGCTAGCTGTCTTTTACAAATTCGTTTCGGTTCCCAGTTTCTCTTTTTTTAGCAGTTCTCAATGTCTTCCTGAATATACCCTCTTTTTACTTCTTTGTTTATTAGCAAATTACAACTAGAGGCTTCCAAGTGTGTGTCAAAGAACTTCATAATCTGAATGGTTACGACTCCGTGAAGGTGGCTGCACTTATCATTGGTAAGCTTTTGTATTTTACATTATAATAAAGTTTCCATATAACGCGCGTTCTGATTGTCTGAAACAGCGTGCTTTTTCAATGAACAGAGCACGGGTTGATGACGGTAAGCTGGCTTTCAAATTTTGGCTTCGGAATTTTGACAAATTTGACCCAAATTAAACATCCACTGTGACTCAGAGAAACGCAATGGAAACGAGTTGTATGTCTACAGTAAATATGGCTCACGGAGACCTGTTAACAGCAGTAGTGTTAAGGACGGTGCCTACTTTTGTTAGTGCGCACATGATCTGCGCATCACGCAAGGCATGGTTCAACTGCCACGCGTGCGCTGGATTGACATTGACGCAATCAACTACGCTACCAAGTGCACGGTTAAAATGAAAGCAAAATTTTCCTACTGTGACCAAATCAAGTTAAATCAACCTGTACTTAAACCAGGCATATCGTTAACCACTAACTGTTAACGCCTTCCAGCTGAAAAACTAGCTTTTATCTGCCGAAAATAATACTGAAATCCAACTGTAAATGTAGATGGCTTGGTGGGCGCGCGAAACAAGTGGGAGATACGCAATTAATGTTTTACTTACTGGGGACGTGACAGAAAAAATGTAACAGGCACCGTAAAAGTTTTCAAAAAAGATCAATAACTTTAAAAAACGCGTAGTTACCCCTACATTTTATGTTATGAAATGGAAGTGGCAAGCCTATTCAACCCGTAATAAGTTTCTGGTTGTGAGCAAAAGGTATTTAGACTGTATTTTAGTTGAACCAGAGGAAGGCTGTCAGAGACGCTAAAAGCGCTGTCGCAATTATTTTGGTATTAAAGACATACCAAAAATTGTTGTTATGTTACCATTTACCATGTAGCTTTAAGATCTTTATAAATGCGTTTGATTTTCTGTATGTAAAGGCGAAATCTAAGGAAATTTGTGAAGAAATATCCTTCCCTTCTTTTTCAGAAAAATGCGGATGTCAGCATTTTTGTTGAGATTCAAGGGTAATTATCTCGAAAAAATGCGTGGCTACCCCCATTTTTCTTCGTGGATTCCAATAGCCCTTGCAAAGATCTACTTTTTCCACATGTTCTTAACCTGGTGCAAAAACCTTTGTATTTAGTAAGTACCGTCCTTAAAACTATACTAAAATAACACGTTTTGTTAGATTCCCACCGACGAAACACTACTAATTTTGGGTATTGTACATGTATATCTCAACAAGATCTTCGCGAAACGTCACTACTATACATTTACTCTTTTTTTATTGACATTGTTACTCATCAAGTCAAAATTAATGTTTATACACAGGTTCCTAACGGATTTTACACTTGCAACTCTGATACATTCAATAGATAATGGCTCTGGAGTGCTGATGGATTAACTTATGTAAAGAGAGAACCTTTTTTGAATTATTTACAATATGATTGTGAGAGACATTATGAATTCATCCTGGCGAAGAAAGTGCTTAATAGCACTATAAATCAAAGTTGGAACAGAATAAAATTGTATATCTAATATTGTGTGTTTCACCTTTGGTCTTGCTAACTTACAACCCATATTTTGGTATTTCATGTGCCTATCTCCTTAGCTTCAAACGATTTAAAGGACCCTAGTCAGCCCCAGCCATTTTCGATTATTGATATTGCATGGTGAAGTGAAATCTTATTGCTTTAATGCAAGTTGTGTTCCTGAAAGTATGTTTCATTATCTTTAGTAGTTTCACAGTTGTAATAGCCAAACTCGCGCATGCAAACAAAAGCAAAGATGTGACTGACCGTGACATGACCCTTTGATATATATCTTGGATTTTTTTTTGCTCCAAGTTCTTTCATTTATATTTGAGATAAATTTATTGATATATTGATTGTGTTGGGTATTTCTATGCTACAGTCAGCATGTTTTAAATATAAAAATGTGCACCCTCTCAAAAGAACAGGTGTCACATTATGGCTTTTTATGTCTCCGCCCTCACTTGTTTTAGATTCGATTTTTAAGTGCAAAGAAAAGAAGCTTCACCTCGCCCCTCTGAAAGAAATAAAGAACTCCTGGAATGAATTTCTCTAGCCAGTCTCGCTGTCGGAGTCATTCATTATTTTTTGCTTAAAGCCGTATAATTTTTATCATGCTCAGATTAGTCACGAAAAACTCACACGCATGTACAACCACGGATGCTTGGTTAGTCCAAATAGAACGATCTTTTCTGACGTCATTATTCACATTTATCCTTATTAAATATGTATACGACTTTTCCCAGAGAAGGCATCACGCTAGCCACGAATTGACTTCATTTAGAGCTTTGGGAACTTAGTAATTGTTGAAATTTTCGGCTCTTTGGGTGAAATATTCGAGGGGAAATTGGCTTTAAAAATCTGCAAAATTTCTCGGTGGCAAAAGGCGCTAATGAGCTCATTACATTCTTTGTAAAATTTTGAGTTTTCAAACTCACTTCGCACAAAAAAGTATTCAATACATTGGGCTCAAATTCCTTGGGGCAATTTTCAGAACTAATGATTTGTAGCTCCATCCGAAACTTTATCGCTTATGCTAATGAGGCAATATTGTAAACAAAGATTCTTCCATAAGCACACATGAGCGAGAGTTCGAGAAAACATTGCCCAAGGCTTAATGATTCGATTTCAGTGGCTTTGTGAGAATCTTCGTCACCAGACCGCGGAAGGCTAACTTCGAGGTTTCCGGAGTGACCCCATAAAGGAGCCTGTTGTAGTTTAAGGAAGGTCCCATCTCTCGTTATTTATATTGGCAAAAATTTCCTCTAACACTTTTAGTACACGGCACTCGGATTCTATTTTCCCTCTCTTTCATTATCTTCTCCCTCGCTAATATTCCTTCCACCTCCAAACTCATTGCATCGGCCTCGGCCTCGTGGATTACTTTGTATTAAAACAAGAAATGACTAATTCTGGTCGTGTCGTGTGCTTGTGTTACAAGTGACCTTGCTATAATAAGTGAATCGTTGCCAAGCGATTGTTGTCCCATAAGATTAGTTCATTCCATAGCACTTTAATTTTCCCATGATATCCTTCTTCTCCGTCATCGGCAGTGTCGCCAAACCACAACTGAGAGACAGGGAGGTGAGACTTGTCTGTCAGAAGACCGCTGTCTTCCCGCCAAGTGCTATCATTCTTATCACAGTTACAGCCTTCCACAGGATCAGCACAGGAATTTGTCATTCCGCATGCGCACCTGTTCCCGTACGAAGCTCCACCCCAATAGGTCATTTTTGCACCGTCCCGTGACCTCCAATAAGCTTGGTTGTCTTTCAACTTAGATTTCTTGCATTCATATTTAATGAACTGGTCACAGTTTGTTGAAGCTTCTGTCGGTCCTGCTAACTGAGAGAAACTGGAGCCAATGTACTGGATGTCACGCTTGTAATTATCATCATTGTTTACCCCAGTGAAGTGGGTTCTGCTTCCGCTGTCATGACTGACAACTGTCACTCCAACACCTCCTTGGTCGAACATGTCACAGTAAACAGTAATTGGATTCTCGCCTTGTACACCATCTGGATCAATGACGTATTCACCACTTACTTCGCTGATGTTTGCTTTCACCTCGCTGCAATCTCAGGGTATTCGACATAAACGATGACATCAGCGTAAATTGAGCTTAGTAAGTTAGAAGTACTGCAAGTGTAAGTACCGCCATGAGTGTGGTTCGCTGACGGTACAATCAAGTAATTCGATGTTTGAATAGCTGCGCCTTGAGGTAATGAGGGGACTCTATCGAACAGCCAGAAAATTGTTGGCTGTAGATCACTCGATACGGAATAAGATAGTTCAGGGTTTCATTAACTTTCACAACAACAGAGGATGGAGGCTTGTTAACGAACTTGAGAGAAGTGTAGACTCCAAGCTGTAGTGATGATGTTGTGGTACCCCAAATGTTTGTAGCTGTACAAACGTATGAGCCACTGTCATCTGTGGTGACGCTCACTATAGTCAGATTTCCTTGACTTACTATGTTTCTTGAATCAGCATCGACAGCAAATTCATACGAAATAGAGTTTGAAAGTGTTTACGTAACTCTTATCTAACGTGTTCACATCGTAAACCCCGCACGATTGTACTTGAAAAATATCTGTATATCAATACGTTTATATAAGCTGTATCGAAAAATCTGGTTTTAGTTTGAGAAAAGGAGTTTCGTTCTTTTTATTAATTTTCTTCCAGTCTCAGTAAATATCGGGGACCCAGAAAATTGATGGAATTCTCATTCAGTGTTACTGGGAACACCGTCATAACGCGTTATTATAGAAATACTCGCCCTGATGTGATCGTTTTGTTTTGTTTTTCGTTTTGTTTTCTTTCTTTTCTTTTTTTTTGTTATTTCTTTATCAAGGAAGTATTTGAAATTTACGTGACCTCCAGTGATGACTTAAAACTTGAAACTGTAGGTGAAGCGAAGTTTCTACCTTAACTGCTGATAACTCCGTACTTCAGAACTATAAAGCCACCCAACTTTTGCTAGGCGGAACTAATTGTATATTTTAATCGCAGCCAAGCTTAGACGGTAGTTTGGGCGAAGTCTGAATTTTTCTGGAAGGTTCTTGCGTTATCTCTTCTATCTTCAGAAAACAAAACTATTGGTGTCAGTTTGGAAATATTTGAAGCGGACTAATAAATGGACTGCTGGAGTCCACTTTTGAAGTTTCCGAACGCTTTAGATACGCTTAGATTTCCCTTCAGTAGTTCCTCTGTTTCTTTTCAAAATAAATGAAATAAATGCCAGTTACAAGATACTTATATTCCTTACTGAAAGGATGTAAATCATATAAATTGTTTGAAGTATTTACTTTGGGAGGAAAGAAGAGAAAAGAAGGCAATGAAATATGGTCATATTTCAAGCACGGTTTAAATGACAGTCTCATTGTACATGGCCTACATTTTATAGAAGCGGTTGAAGTCGACTTACGATAACTGAACTCTAAAGTCAAATTCAGCGTTTTCTTACTTGACAAAGACGTTGTCGCTTCTAGCGTGTATTTTAAAATTACAGTAGTGACTTAAAACTGGTTAAGAAAAAAATTGTTGAGAAATCAAATTACATTTAGTAGTCCCAAGAAAAGTCTTAAGGGACAAGAGCTTTCCATTTTCACGAAGAATACTCTGGATGGTTTGGAAGGTTTCCTATAATCCATCTATACGGGTGAATGTAATATCAATTTATTTTTATTTCATCGTTGTGCTCTAGACACGCTATTAAACCTTCTCTCAGTCTATCCTATTTCTCCAAAACTGAAAAGTGGGTCAGTGCAAATCTCATCATAACTTACATTTCTCAATCATACGTGCTTTAGTCGGCAATCATGTCGCCATGCAGCTGTTGATAAACTGCTGAAAAAGTAATTAATAGATCTTCTTTTATAACTATAGCTGGCTTGTTTATGTTAGGAAACACAAAGAACTAATATTGAATATCGGAAATATACCATTACAAACTGTTCTCCCTCTTTCGTTAATATGTTATCGATGACTAGTTTTCACCAGTTTCTGTTACTGAGAAATATTTAGTGTGACCGATGCTGATTAAGGCCAGGGGAAGTACCTTACTCCAATTTTCAAGTTTTCAAGTCTTTAAGTCTTCACACTATAAATTGGTTTGCTTCACGGACGTGGCATGATTAAGAATCTCTTCGTATTGATCAGAAACAGTTTCAGAGTTTGCCTCTTAAAAACACAATGCAGGAAGCTCCAATGATGATGCATTTGATTTCAATTCAGGCCTCGATCTGACAAACTGTATAAATTGTTATTTATTTATATCTACATTTTGACTCCCTAGAGGTTCAATGAAATAATTACTGTTTTTGAATGATATCAATTACCAGAATATGTGCTAGTTACTTTTGACTACTCTAAAAGCTTACTGATGTTGCTGATATGAAAGAAGAGTTAAAAGGTAACATGTGTTGAACTTATAACAATAACAACAAAACACTTCTTCCTTGAAGGCAAAAGGATTTATTTAGGCGTATTCGACTTTTTTTTGGTCAAAAAAAAAGAAAACAACTGTGTGTCTTGCTAGTTTCTACTAGAAAATAGTTTTAAACTGCAGACATGATGGATTATTTAGTCGCACTTTTTTCTTAAATGCGCTAATCTGTGAATCAGCCACCCACTGAGAAAATACATCTTTTGTGATTCAAATGAACACGCCATAATTAACGAGATATCTATTAAAAGTCAGCATGTTATTGCAAAAAAATCTTAAGAAAATTTGATTGTATAAGATTCTAATTATTGTTATCGTCGCAAAATGTGAAAAGTACAAACAAGCAGTTACTTGAACCCCGATAAAGCTCTCGTCCATGTGTAGCCAACGGTCTCACCAACGTCACTATTCTTTTTTCATAAATAAAAATACGAAACAGTTCCAAAAGGTTAACATGTATATTGCTCGTAATCTAGGAAAACGATAAAAAAAAAATTAGAAGCGTTTTGTCAAAATCAAAAAAAAAAAAAAAAAAAAAAAATGAATGACAAAATTACTTTATTGTGATTGACTGAGAGCAGGCAGCATTTATCGTTAATTTGTAGTTTACAATACACTGCATTGGAAATTAATACAGGCGCGTTCGTGATTTTCTATATTATAAAAAGGTTATCGTGAGAAAGATTAAAATTAAGGATTTACATTACTCGTGACATTTAAAAATTATTTCAAACTGCACTCACCTAAAGGCTCCTGCAAATTTTGAACGTCTTTTTCAAATACCACTCAGATCTTAGTATAAATCCTCATTTGTACTCGTACTGCACTCAATTTACTTTATAAAACAAACTCGGTTTTTCCCTGCTTGGAAAGTTGCCAATAATGCATTTCAGAACACTTAAAGGGAAAATTTCAGAAGAAGGATTTCAATTACGTACTCTTTGAAGTAAAATAAAAATTGACTTCGTATCTTGCCGGAAGATATAGCAATGGTTTTATACTCTTATAATTTCGTATATTAGATATGTAAACGCTTCTTTGTTGAAATCTGCACTGAAGTAGAACTTAAATAAACAGTCAGTTTTGCTTGAGTTTACAAGAAAATGGTTGTTTGCAGAATAAAAAATTGAAAACCGAATTGAAAAAAAAAAAGGATTACAGAGACTTCATTTCGAGCGATATTATATTTTGGGATAATTTTGCCATCTATATTATACCTCATCGTTTGCTCTACTTGTATGAAGCATAGATTCATCACATGGCTTTGAGCAAAGTCGGGGTTATTGTTTAAACTGGGTGTATATATATTTCAACTGAATGTGTGGATATTAGCCCTAGCAAATTAAGAGATTATACGACTGAGCAAGCGTATCTTGCAACAGAACCGTTTGCCTTTCCCTGCGTGCTCAGAATATGCAAGATGACGGTACGTCGAACAGTCTACCTTAGGCAGTTCAAGAACCTTTCAATAAATAAACTGCACAGATAATCGGCATTACAGAATCGCGCCCATCAAAAACTATTGCTGGAGGAAATCGAAATGAGCTAGAAAAAGCACGTATGACTTGCTCAGGCCAGTTAATTTGATGGTCAACCGCAGATGATAAAAGATGTCGCCAGAGAAGGATAAATAGAAAGTCAAATTTAAGCATCTTGTCCGGAAAGTATGGAGAACAAACAGGTGACGACCGTGAAAAAGTTAGTATGCCATTTAATATACTAGATTTAGTTAACTTAACTCTTTGTCTTCAGTTTTCCTTTTGAAAAACATTGAGATTATTGCCATATTACTATTTTCTCTTTTAACAAGTCAATGTCAGAAAAATGAAATAGTGAGAGGGGGTATTTATTCTCATTTAGACCGACATCTAGACCTCGGTGGACCGGTTACATTTTGCAATGAAAAAAGTTGCAAACTAAGTGCAAAACTATTGCATATTTTCTTCTAGTAGTATTAGTTCCAGAAAATATTCTTATTATGGAAGATAACAAAAAAGTAAAGAGGGCGAGCAGATTTACGTTTAGCTCATCGCAGTTCGCAAGCAAAATGTCAGCTATTACAAACCAGTCAGCATTAAATTTATTAAATTTTACTTGTTTGACGTACGAAAGAACATCTTAGTAACCGAGCTTAGCCGGTCTGTATGTGAGAATCTTGACCTCGGTTGTGTGTACAGACCTCACTCGGTCAAGATCCTCCCATACAGACTTCCTGCTCGGTTAATAAGACCTAATTCTAGTAAAATCTAGCAAGAAAGTTTTTTTTTTCGCGAATAAAAATCAAATGCGTATAAATAGATCCTTTTTCCCTTCAAGTAAGAAATGTTTGTTGTGCGTGTTATTAAGGCGGGGGTCTACCTGAAATTTGGTGGAAAAATGGAAAAAAAATTTTCGTTGGAATACACATCTTTTACTATTTACCTTTCCATTGACAAATGAATTTTTTGACTATTTTTAATAATTTAACGTCAGCGAGGCACTTTATTGGACGAGGTGATCTATAAAAATCGCGTTGCCATGGCAACGGGAATGATAACTTTTGTTTTTCTCTTGTTTACTACCTCTTGAATCCCCAGGAAAGCGCGAAAATCGAACCACTGTCAAATAGGGCATTCTCTGTTACCTCTTACATGAAGTGGGGTATTGCCAATTGCATTATGGTATAGAATTTTAGCTGTGGGAGCATTGGAGGTCGGAGTATAGACATATAGGAATATTTTTGGTTGAATATGGCTGGGAAAAGGCATAGAAGTCGTTTCAGAAAAACACGGAAAGGAAAAGCGTTTAGTGGGGTTCCTTGGTACGCAAAATCGGTGGAAAAACCAGTGTTGGAAGAGGATGAAATTGCTCGCTCAAAACCGGAGATGCCCCACGAGAGTCACGAGGAGTTATTGGAAACAAGTGACATGGAAGGCTCAGACACGGAGCTTGATCAACCGGAGAGTGCATCTAGAAAGAAGATGAAGCTGTACAACTCCGAAGATGACAGTTCTGAAAGCTCAGAAAGCGAAACAGAAACTAAGAAAACTAAATTAGTGGAGGCAGAGGATGGTTACAGACTGGTCCATTTGAAGAACTTATCTTCAGTCCTTTCCAATGTGCACAGATGCGAGGAAGGTGAGTAAAGCAACATGAAACTTGTAGGACAGTTTATTTAACCAAATGTGTTTGAAATTGAAATTATAAATATAAATGTATGTAAGCAAATTTTATATATTTTAAAAATTATTGTGCATTAGTATTGTGGGAGCAGTGGGTATAGGGGGTATATGACAATAAAATTTTTGGTTGCTTTTACATTTTTGAAGAATGTATCTGTTTTTTAAATACACTATAATTGGTTTTAGGGAATCTGACTATTGAAGAGAACACTGGTAGGCGTGCAGGGCTGATGTCTGATCTTTCCATATGCTGTGATGGTTGTGATGAAGACACCACATTACACACCTCAGTCAACATCTCCAAAAGAGGAAAGTCATTTGACGTAAACAGAAGGGCTGTCTACCACTCAATTGAGACTGGTTGTGGTTACGAAGGACTTGCATCATTCTGCAGTATTATGAACATGCCATGTCTGTCTAAGAGGGCCTATTACAAGCAGGTGGAGACTATTTTAGATGTCTTAGAAAGTGTGACCAAAGAAGAACTCTTGAGTGCAGGCCAGAAGCTTCGAAAGCTTATCACGGAGGAGAATGGAGAGTCTGATACTGGAAATGTTATAGATGCGGCAGTAAGTTTTCATGGCACGTGGGCCAAAAGGGGCTTCACCTCATTGACAGGTGTGGTTTTTGTGGTTTCAGTGGACACAGGTGAGGTACTAGATTACCATGTTTTGTCAAAAGCATGTCAAAAGTGTGCATTGAAGAAAAGTCAGTGTGAAGACGACAATGAGCGATTTGAAGAGTGGAGAAGAGAACATTTGGCATCCGGGGAATGCGATATAAATTTTAAAGGGAGTTCACCAGCAATGGAAGCTGAGGGAGCTGAAATTCTGTGGAAGAGATCCATAGAGCTGCATAACATTCGGTACAAATGGATGGTATCAGATGGGGACAGTAAAGCGTTCAATGCTGTTGAGAATTTGTACAGCAGTGATTGCAAAGTTGTAAAGCTTGACTGTGTAGGCCATGTCCAAAAGAGGATGGGAAAACACCTCCTGAACCTAAAATCTCGAACAAAAGGAAAACTTGAGGATGGAAAGCCCATTGGTGGTCATGGCCGGCTGACTGAAGGCAAGATAAAACAACTTCAAAAGTATTATGGCTTGGCTATCCGTCAAAACACTCTCTCAAAGGCAAATCCCTCAGAAAGGGAAGTAGATGTTGCTGTGTATGCAATGAAAAAGAACACTGTTGCCATACTACATCACAGTGTCAAATCAGACAATCCTACAAAGCAACATAGATTCTGTCCAGTGGGAGAGAACTCATGGTGCAAGTGGCAACAGGACCAGGCAACAGGCACAAAAACATACAAAGGGGATGACTGTTTGCCAGTGGTGTTTTTGGAACTGTTGAAACCAACATTTCTTACTCTCAGTGATTCCAAGCTTCTTGAGAGATGTGTAAGGGGATCAACCCAAAACCCCAATGAGTGCATTATATCAATGGTTTGGGTCAGGTGCCCGAAACATAAGCACCATGGAGCCAAAGTGGTGCGCTGTGCAGCTGCATCTGCAGTATGTCACTTCCATAAAGGAGCAGAAAGCAGAAAGAAAATTATGGAAAGACTTTCTATTCCACATGGGTCCTATACAAGCAGCTTAATACACATCAAGGACAAGAAGAGACTTTGTAAGGCTGATAGCCAGGCAACAACAAAGGAGAAGAAGCGTCGCCAGGGCCTATCACTTGTTCCCACAAGGCGGGAAGAAGCCCTCCGTGAGATGGAGGGCATCACTTATGAGGCCGGCGGCTTTTAATTTACTTCCCCAGACTCAAATAATGAGAACATGTACTGTTTGACACTTATTGGGAACACAGTTCGATTGATACTGTCTTTTATTTGTGTTTATTGACTTTAAAGCACTATTTCTTAAAATGTTGATATTCCGCCTTTGAGCAAAGATATCTCAAGATGGATTTGAGATATTGAGCTGAAATTGTCAAGGTAAATACTTCTTAGTGTGTTGATGGTAATAAGCGATGGATTTTGTGGTAGGAGTTAAAGTAAAGAAATTGTTGAGCATCAAAAATTCAAATTTTACCTAATTTTGATCTTGTAACTTGATACTATTGCTTTTTTGTGCAAATTTACAACTGAGCAAATCCCATCGCTTATTACCACTAACAGTATGTATTCTGTAAGATAATATGAAAAACACACAGTTTTCTGTAGCCCAGAATGAGATATTTTTGCTCAACTACACATCAGTCATGCACAGCAGGCGGCAGTTTGACCAGCCCGTGTCACGTGATACATGCAAGGGGTGTCACTAAAACAGCAAATTTTATAATCTTTGATTAAATAGCTTTCCAATGATATATAGTTGTCTGTGGTTTGGAATTATATCCTGACTGGTATAAGAGTTCAAAAAAGTTGCATTTTTTCAGGTATACCCCCGCCTTAATTAACCGCGCGGCCATGGGCCGAGCGCGGTTCTAGGTTTACCCGTGGTTTATTTTTTAACCGCGCGGCCATGGGCCGAGCGCGGTTCTAGGTTTACCCGGGGTTTATTATTAACCGCGCGGCCATGGGCCGAGCGCGGTTCTAGGTTTACCCGTGGTTTATTATTTTTTTTTTTGTCGGTGACCAGACGCAGACCTCCGCTCGGCCAAACTTTGAGTCACGCAACGTGTGATGTTTTTCCGCCAGAAGCTGTTAAAACATAAATACACGGATAATTTTACGGATATTGTTTTCTTTTTTGTGGGTAAAATATATTTTCTTTACGTTTTATCAAAGCGTTGGATTTAAAGGGAATAATACATACGCTAAAAAAAGGTATTACGTCAGCCATGGAATGCGCTGACGTTGCAGCTTTCACTTTCGCTACGTGACAAATAAGATCGTGTTTACTTTGCAAGTTTATTTCGGCAGAAGCGACGGTCATTAATTTATTTGTAATTTTGTGAGTATTTCTTGTGGTTTTACGCAAATGAAGTAAATCCTTTGACGGTTTCATCGCAGCCAGTTCATAGATCGGAAGGAAAATTAAATATTTGCAAGCCAAGCAACGAACTTGTCAGAACGTGCAAGGATTACGTCATTGGTAGGGAAATAACCACCGTACTAAAGATAGCCGTGGATAACGCAATTCTTGAATTATGTGACTTGTGTGACTTCTTTGCTAGCCCTTTACTCAAGGGAAAAAACAATTTAATTTAATCGTGATTTTTAAGAAAGAAAGCTGTTGTTAATAGTGTTCGTATCTTCATGCCCATACGTATCCCGAAGAAAGTTCCAGATTAAGACTATTACGTCATCGGAGATTTCACACCGGTTACGACTGATGGTGTAATAATAGAGTTTGTGTTGATCAAGTAATGTGGTGTCTACAGTAATCAATGAATCATCAAGGATTGCTTTTGGAATGTACACTGCGTTGCGACTGTAGTGCTAAGAAAACAGTTAAATTTTAAAAGCGCGGTTATAAGATCTAACAGATCTTCTTGTTATTTTTTTTTTTGTCGGTGACCAGACGCAGACCTCCGCTCGGCCAAATTTTGAGTCACGCAACGTGTGATGTTTTTGCGGCAGAAGCTGTTAAAACATAAATACACGGACAATTTTACGGATATTGTTTTCTTTTTTGTGGAAAAAATATATTTTTTCTTTTCGTTTTATCAAAGCGTTGGATTTAAAGGGAATAATAAACACGCTAAAAAAAGGTATTACATCAGCCATGGAATGCGTTGACGTTGCAGCTTTCACTTTCGCTACGTGACAAATAAGATCGTGTTTACTTTGCAAGTTTATTTCGCCAGAAGCGACGTTCATTAATTTATTTGTAATTTTGCGAGTATTTCTTGTGGTTTTAGGCAAATGAAGTCAATTATTTGGCTGTTTCATCGCAGCGAGTTCATAGATCGGAAGGAAAATTAAACATTTGCAAGCCAAGCAGCGAACTTGTCAGAACGTGCAAGGATTACGTCATTGGTAGGGAAATAACCACCGTACTAAAGATAGCCGTGGATAACGCAATTCTTGAATTATGTGACTTGTGTGACTTCTTTGCTAGCCCTTTACTCAAGGGAAAAAACAATTTAATTTAATCGTGATTTTTAAGAAAGAAAGCTGTTGTTAATAGTGTTCGTATCTTCATGCCCATACGTATCCCGAAGAAAGTTCCAGATTAAGACTATTACGTCATCGGAAATTTCGCAACGGCTACGACTGATGGTGCAATAGTACAGTCTGTGTTGATCAAGTGATGTGATGTCTACAGTAATCAATGAATCATCAAGGATTACTTTCGAATGTACACTGCGTTGCAACTGTAGTGCTAAGAAAATAGTTAAATTTTAAAAGCGCGGTTTTAAGATCTAACAGATCTTCTTGTTTTTTTTTTTTGTCGGTGACCAGACGCAGACCTCCGCTCGGCCAAACTTTGAGTCACGCAACGTGTGATGTTTTTGCGGCAGAAGCTGTTAAAACATAAATACACGGACAATTTTACGGATATTGTTTTCTTTTTTGTGGGTAAAATATATTTTCTTTTTTTTTTTTTTATCAAAGCGTTGGATTTAAAGGGAATAATAAATACGCTGAAAAAAGGTATTACGTCAGCCATGGAATGCGCTGACGTTGCAGCTTTCACTTTCGCTACGTGACAAATAAGATCGTGTTTACTTTGCAAGTTTATTTCGGCAGAAGCGACGGTCATTAATTTATTTGTAATTTTCCCAGTATTTCTTGCGGTTTTAGGCAAATGAAGTAAATCCTTTGGCTGTTTCATCGCAGCCAGTTCATAGATCGGAAGGAAAATTAAATATTTGCAAGCCAAGCAAAGAACTTGTCAGAACGTGCAAAGATTACGTCATTGATAGGGAAATAACCACCCTACTAAAGATAGCCGTAGATAACGCAATTCTTGAATTATGTGACTTGTGTGACTTCTTTGCTAACCCTTAACTCAAGGGAAAAAAACAATTTAATTTAATCGTGACTTTAAAGAAAGAAAGCGGTTTGTAATAGTGTTCGTATCTTCATGCCCGTACATATCCCGAAGAAAGTTCCAGATCAAGACTATTACGTCATCGGAGATTTCACACCGGTTACGACTGATGGTGCAATAATACAGTTTGTGTTGATCAAGTAATGTGGTGTCTACAGTAATCAATGAATCATGAAGGATTGCTTTGGAATCTACACTGCGTTGCGACTGTAGTGCTAAGAAAACAGTTAAATTTTAAAAGCGCGGTTATAAGATCTAACAGATCTTCTTGTTCAACACAAGTTTCCTTTTTAACTACTTTAATTTCAGCAACATCAATAAGCTTTTGTAGTAGTCAAAAGTAACTCCGGATGTTCCGATGATTGATATCTTTCAAAGACACTAAGTATTTCATTGAACCTCAACAGGGAGTCAAAATGTAGATATAAGTAAAAACCAATTTATACAGTTTTGTCAGATTGTTGCCTGAAATCGAATACCTCATCATCCGAGCTTCAAGCGTTGCGTTGTTAAAGCAAAAACATCCATTGAGGTAAGTTTTCAAACTGTTTCAGATAGTGAGAAGAGAGTTTTTTATATCCGACACGTCGGTGAAGCAGAGGGCAAAAATTGTACCGTTTTTCTTTTTTTAAATATACTTCTTAGTTGTAGACTACTGCTTTAAAATTCAATATCAACACCTGTTTGCAAATTTGACTAATAATTTATTCCACAGGGTTTAATATATAAAAAGTAATATCTGAAGCTCAGTGTGGCTGACCATTGCACAGTCTCAAAAGCGTGGATTTAAGCGTCGAGATACGATATTCTCAACGTTAAACCTTGAGAGGTACGTTTGGCTACATTTATAAGCAAGTGCTGACATAGCCATATATAAGTTCACATTACCAATTTATAGTGTGAAGACGTAAAGACTTGAAGACTTGAAAATTGGAGTAAGGTACTTCCCATGGCCTAAATCCGAGCATCGGTAACCGACTAAAACTATCTCAGTAACAGAAATTGGTTAAAACTAATTATCGATAACATATTAACGAAACAGGGAGAACAGTTTGTAATGGTATATTTCCGATATTCAATATCAGTTATTTGTGTTTCCTAACATAAACAAGCCAGCTATAGCTATAAAAAAAGACTTTTTAATTACTTTTTCAGCAGTGTATCAACAGCTGCATGGTGATCTGATTGCCGCCAAAAGCACATAAGAGAATCGAAGGTAAACACAAAAAATTGAAGAACTGTCTCTCAACACAAGTAAATTTTTTTCCTCTTTTTCTTCCTCGAGTCTCAGCTTTCTGTAAATACTTAATAATTAATGCTGTAAATGCTGGGCTTGGTGTCTTTAAATTTTCAGGTACGTGCTTAAAATGCTGTTGATCCTTTACCGTCTTGGCACTATATCATTTCTTCTTCTTGGTTGTTACTGGAGAGAAAATAAAGGACAGCTTACAGGTGACTGAATATATCTTGACTGTAAATCGCTATTGCAGCATTTTTGCCTCGCTCGGTACTGACAGTCTGCACGGCTCTCTCACGATGAGATGTACATCTGTGCAAAATTCAATATCTCACTGATTCCTAACAGCTGCATCTCTTCCTCGAACACATTGTAAGGAGTTTTAAACCTGACGCCAAAATAATCTAAATAGTGAAGGTGAATTAATCAACATGAAACGAGCGTGGGACAAAAAAAAAAATTCTGAGTCCCCGACTGGAATCGAACCCATGACCTCCCAAACACCGGCCGGGCGCTCTATTCCTGTCGGGGACTCAGAATTTTTCTTTATCCCAAGCTCGTGTCATGTTGATTAATTCACCTTCACATTTCATTACCGAGCGTAAAATTCACCATCTTTATTAACTTATCACTAATCTAAATAGTGTTTCAAATTTTGCAAGAATTAAACCTAATCTTGTCAGTTGTAGCAGGAAGCATTCATTTTCAAATTGCTGTGGCACATTATGCAAATTTGAGACTTTCCTGGTAGTCAATCAGCTATTCTTTTCACAATAGAGCTTTTTTTTAATTCTTCTGGCAAAAAAACGTAAATGAATGAGTTGCCAGTAATCGGATACCCGTGTTTGCGCAAAGAACTTTGGGATCGTCAGGGGGCAAACATTGCAAGTCGCTAGAAGGAAATGTATGGTGGGAAGTTGTTCTGACGCCCAAAAACATGGTGTTGGGGAAAGATCAACGCTTTTTCGCCGTTGTTTTATCGCAAATGGATTTTGGCAATGTTGATACATGGAAAATGTAAGATTTTGTTTGAATAACCGTGAAATAAGTGATGCAATTTACCGATAAACTCCCTTTTGCTTGCGTGAGGTTTATTGTGAAATACATTGAAGAGAATATTGAAAATTTCAATACACGCCTGATCTCGAGAGGCTACCCGGAGCAAATGGTAGAAAAGACATTCCGAGAAGTTAAATATAAAGACAGAAAAGAAGCTGTAAAACAGAAATCGAAAATTGCAGAAGGAACTACTACCCTTTGTGTCGGGCAATTTCGCTCAACCGTCAATACCAAACTTTGGAAAGCATAATCACGCACAAATGGCACTTTTAAACACAAATACTCAGAGATATATTCAAGGAGCCACCCTTGATCTGTTATAGAAAAGGAAAATCACTGAAATACGTGCTTGTAAAAGCAAAACAAAGGCTTTGAGCAACACAGCAGCCACACAGCATGAGCCGCGCGGACTCATTTGTCATTAAATCAACCCCAGACAGTACAATGATCACGACCGGGCTTATTTCCAGTATTATTTGTATGACTGAGCTTTCAAATAAGCCAAAAGCAGCCTGTACACAACTTAAAAGGCTCTACTGGGTTATTTCCTCTCGATTTATACCTAATTAATTTTGTAATATTTTCAGACCATTACGCGATGCAAATTTCACAATTAAACCTCACGCAAGCAACGGATTTTATCGGTAGGTTTTATCACATATTTCACGGTTATTCAAACAAAAACTTACATATTCCACATATCAACATTGTCCAAATCCATTCGCGATAAAAACGACGGCGAAAAAGCGTTGATCTCTCTCAAAAATCGTTTTCTTTTCCCTCGAAGCAACTTTTCGCCATACATTTCCTTCCAGCGACTAGCAATGTTTGCCCCCTGACGATCCCAGAGTTCTTCGCGCAAACACGGGTATCCGATTACCGGCAACTCATTCATTACTGTGCCTAATTTAGTTTACCTTTTAGTGTCTAGGCCTGTCTTTTGGCTTTAATAAGTTTCCTTTTGGAAGACATTTTTACGACCTTTTACTAGAGGATTTACATGTCTCCCTGCTGTAATGTTTACTAGTCTTTGCTTAGTACTGTTCAGCCACCTGTTTCATTTTTGTTTTCATCTGTCAAACGTATAATTTAATTTCTTCTGACAGTCCTGATTCCATCCCTATTCCTTGTCTTTTTTATCAGATTACCAGCATCCGACGACGCTGTCTCCATCTCTACCTCTTGACAGTCCTCCAGGACCTCTTGGAATACTTCCAGGACCACCATCCCCATTGTCAACTGGCGGTCATCCCCCATCTCCTCCTTCATCGCCTTCTGATGGGCATCCGCCGTCTCCACCATCTCAACCGACCTCTCCATCCCCACCATCTCAACCGTCCCCTCCATCTCCAATACCTGGCCATGGTGCATCGTTACCACCTACTACTTCTGACGATGTAGATGGTAAAACATCATCCGCCGTTGGTGGTTCTACTGCATCAACAACAGCTCCTTCCCCCACTGGGCCTTCTCCTGACTCGTTTTTCCTGAGTTCGTTAAGTCATAGATGCAGTACAGATGTTGTCCCGGCCGACGGTATGGAGGCTAATGCATTTTTATGTGGGAAACATTATTAAAAATTCAGAACTATAATATGAAGTATGCTTTTCAGCATAGGATTAGAAATTAACAATATAAGACGGACGGAACTTATTATAATGTTGCATTTAAGTCACGGAGGCTTACAGTACGTAATAATAATAAAATAAGAATTCGTGTTCCTGAATTGCAGTTTTAAGCATTGTGCAGCTCGAATGAGGCTACGCAGTCTAGTTAACACTGATTTTTTTGTTCCTTTTCAGGCTTTCTTGGACCGAGGTGGGATGAAGAAGTCCGCCTTTTCCTATATCGCTGTTTCCGGAGCTATGATGACTTCCATAAGTACACTTGCGTCAATCGGTGTGGAGCGCAACAAAGAAACGTCTCAGTTACCCCACTTCCGGACAGTCATTTACCCAGATGCCATTGCGACAAACTCTGTGACGAGTTCGGTGACTGTTGTTTTGACTTCGATTCATTGTAAGTTTTAATTTGTGGTATATATTTTATCCTTCGATTGGTTGAACTTGAGTCAAACAAGATTGATATAAGAGTGAAACGATTTAGCGCAGTATGGAATGTTTCAATTGTGACTTGCCAAAATCAGAATCTAAATACGAAAGTACCTTAGATCGTTGTCAATTTTTTTAAATAAAACTTTGAGTCTGTACTCTGTTTTAGCTTTTAGATTTTAACTAGAGCGATAAGCTCGAGCTCCTTGTCAGCTATCAATTGTCAACAGTAGCCTCAATATTGCATGATGTTGAAGATCCAGGCACATTTGGGGGAAAATAGAAAGAAACACAAATGTAACAAAAAGAGGGCAATTTTACACAAGTAAATTTTGTTGTTTTCACTCTGTACGGTAATTAGTGTTATTGATGAATTGTGACAAAAGTTTCCACCTCCATGTGCGACAAAATTCTCATTAAAAATCATTTCCACTTAGATGGGTAGTGTCTTTCATTTACACTTAGCTACACGTAAAACAACTTGAGCTGCTGCTAAGAATGCAGCCATGTCCAGGATCAGACGGAAAGCGATGGTGTCGGACTTATGTTACGCAAGGAGCTGAGAAGTGTAAAAAAAAATGGTCCCCACAAGTTTAATTTCTTGTTTTCATTTTACAGATGCAGAAAATATGTTAATCCTCAGACCAGCCCTCTGAGTGTGAATGAAACCTGCTTAGCACTCAAAACCCGCCCAATCCAAGCAAAATACACTGGCTACGCAGTTCGGAACAAGTGCCCACAAAACTGGACGGAAAAAAACGTGCGCCAAAAATGCCAGGATGAGGATTACAGTAACTTTTTGAGGAATTTACCGGTGTTCGACGAAGACAGTCTGGTGACGTATAAAAATGTGTTTTGTGCTAGATGCAATGGCGCCGTAAATACAACGTATTGGAAGTTACAATTCGATTGCGAAACTTGGTTTAATGCGACAGAATTCGATTTAAGCAGTGGCATGGTACTTTTCCATCAAAACTGCTCAGTTGATAAAACACCTAAACAATATCAACTTAACTATTTAAGACGATGCATTCCTCGGTTCCAAGATTGCCACAACATCAGTCACGTTAAAAACGAGTCTTACTGCCAAACAGATTGTTTGAGGTACGCTTTCCCAGTCTGTTTGGATCGCGAAAAGAGACGATTTCGAAACCCACAGTGTGCTCTGTGCAACGGTTTTAAGCCAAATGATCTGGAAACTGAATGCCAATCTGCTAGTGGTGGGGGATCGCCTCCCCTCACTATCCTCTTTGATTTCAGTTCCACATCTAAGTACAGTGTTGTAGTAGAAGATAGGCAAAAGAATGTGGTAAAGACAACGAAAAAAGAGTTGTCCTGTTCCCTTGACGAGGTGTATGATCCTTACATGGGGACCTGCCAAAAGATTGTCTCGACTGAATCACAAACTGCAGGTCATGGGAAGGACAACAAAACCGAGGAGAACCGAGGAAACAGCACAGGATTGCATCCAAACTGTACTTTCATAGCATTCAATAACAAGGATTATGTGAAGCTATCTAACGGATCTGTCTACTTGAAACTTCATAAGAAGATGTACAGCAATATGACTTACTTGATACGTGACAAGATATTACTGCTTTGCGTGAATTTCTCAAGAAACCCAACAAGATCTGGATCAGAAAAAGAAATCGACAAATGCAAAATCATTAAAACACTAGCATCTCTCCAACTTCTCACCTCAATCGGCTGCATAGTGTCGGTGGTTTCTCTTGTTCTTCTGCTGATTACTTATCTTGTATTTGCTGAACTCCGCAACTTACCTGGGAAGATCATTATCAACCTGACATTCTCTCTGTTGCTGTACCAAAGTGTCTTCTTTTCAGCGATTAAAAATGACAGCCAAGAGTTGTGCTTGGCGGTTGCAGCTCTTCTTCATTTCTTTGCTCTGTCCTCCTTCGCGTGGATGAATGTTATGGCTTATGACGTCCATCGGATATTTACTACTTCAGGTAAGTTGACCAAGCAGTAGTCACTTCATTCACCCCTAACGAAGTACACGTGACGAAGTATAGATATTATATTTGTCACAACTGAATGACACATTGGATGGCTTGCTTATATATATAACAACCTATTACTTTAAAGAACAGTCTTCTTTCGTCTATCTGTCTGTCTGTTTGTCTTCCTGCTAGTTTCCGTTTGTCTGTCCCTCTGTCTGTCTGTCGGTCTGCCTGCCTCTGGATGAGTCTCTCGGTCTTTGTGTCTACTATCTATCTTGCCATGGCTTTCGACTGATTACGTTTCTTGATAATTTTAAACAGGTGTGGCAAATCGGCATGAAAACTTGAACAAACGTCTCATGAGGTATGGTCTGTATGCCTGGGGGTCTCCCATCATAGTCGTCCTGCTCTGTGTTTTATTGGATCATATCAGAAAGGGATCTGTTGGCTATGGTAAGTATACGTTTTCCGACTACACGATTATACGATTAACCAGTTTGATTCGATCTTTAAACATTATAATTAACAAACAAGACAAAAGCGAATTTTGATGGAAACATAGTAATATGGATGAAAAAATAAAATGGCACATTAAACATTCACTTCCGTTGACAATTGTTCATCGATGTTGTTATGGTTCATCGCAATGACCATGTATCAGCTATTAACCAAAATGCCAAAATGAACACGTTCTAATCATATGATTTTGGTTTGGTTGAAATAAACAGGTCAGGGAGAGGAAGAATGTTTCATATCACAGCCTCAAGCTATTCTTTATTCATTTGTTTTGCCTGTTGCGCTGGTGATGATCTTCAATCTGTTTGCTTTAGGACACACTGCGATTCATATCGTTAAAACACGAAAGGTGAGGAAAAAACAGTGTATTATAGAGCTGTATGTTTAAAAAGAAATTCTTACCGTAGTTTTCTTGAATCACTGTATCAGGCTCTCACAAGTTATTACTTTTCTGTTTCCTTAGAGAACGCAGGAAGTAACCAATCAACATCACGGTACCAACGTACCTCTGATTTGTGTTAAATGGCTTCAGTGATGGGAGTCACATGGATTCTCGGGGTTGCTGCAAACTTGAAAGTTTTGTCATTCTTGTGGTACCCGTATGTGGTTCTAAACAGCCTTCAAGGTCATCTCCCCGTTATATTTGTGATTTTAGTTATGCTTATAACCTAAAAAAGTAAAGAATAATAGATGTATTCTCCATTTTTTTTCGTGTGTCATTACCGTTGAGGGTAAGCTGGTCTGGGGCCTGGCTCCTGTATCTTGAGGGGAAATTGTGTTCTGCCATTGCAGCCGCGCGTTTGGCTGCAAGTGCTGTGATATGGCTATTAAACAATGGCCAATTTCCTGAATGAGATGTGCCCGCAGAGAATCATGGTAGTCATATTCATCATCTTGAACTGGATTTTTGCTTCGATGTATACCACAGTTACCACTACCATGATTCCTTGCAGGCGCATCTCATAGAGGGAATTGGACATTGCCGTGTCCTTCCTCTACTTTTTATGGTTATGACGTAAGCAAGATAAATCAGAAGAACGTGATCACCACTAGGTATTGCATCACCCTTGTTTGCTGGATCCCGCCAGCCACTATCGGAGTTGGGTTATTTATCAATGGTATCAGTTTAATAATGACTCATTTCTTCTCTACACAGGCTTGTTTATTTTCTTGTCATTTGCTCTAAGTGGAAAGGCTCTAGAGTTGTACAGAATGAAACATACCGACATGCGGAGGTATCTGACAGCAGGGAAGGACGCAAATCATGCAAGAAATGATCGTGTACCATCCACTTGTGATACAAACAGTCCTGATAATGCTCAAGATACGCGCTTGTGAATCATAGACAAGTGCTGTGTCGTTGGCATCACATGTGTTGTATGTGACGATAAACTAATAGGGCGACCACGCATCGTTTACAAGGGCCTTCATGATTGGCCAAATGAAACAATAGGTATAAAACACAAACGATGCCCCTAGCCCTAAAAACAAAAGAGGTGCAGATAAACAAGAACGAATCAAAATAGAAGTTTTAAAGAGGTGCAGGTCATCTGAACTAATACAGCCCGTCATTGACAATATATGGTTGTACATGATCCGTACACGAGATGCAAAATATAAGGTTGCATGTAACTTTATACACGAATCTATGTAATAAAAGAATTACGGAACCATCCTTGCAAAAGAAGCAGCCAGGAACTAGTAGCCCATATTTCTTTAATTTGACTCCGAAGGCCTCGTTAAAATCCGCTGTCAGCTCTAACAAATGTACATGTAGGTGGCCGGTTCCCTGTTGATCTTGCAATTCTATATGGAATAAATTAGCATTTTTTATATTTTTTCAAGGAGAAAGTAGTTAGATCATGAAGTGTCACTGTTTTCTCCTTGAAAGCTAAGTAGGACCACCAGCATATAATGATCATGGTCGTAACCTATATTACATTCAAGTTTAGAAAAGACCAAGTCTCGCCAAACAACTATCATGACGACTGCCTGCCGGTGTTTTGCACTACGGTCGCTAGCTAGGGCCCAAGCTAGTCAATCAGTTGTCCTCCCTTCCTAGTGTTGTCGTGATTATGCAGAACGCGTAGTCAGAAGCAAAGAAAAGGAGAGAAAGGCGATCTCGGATCTTTTGTTATTTATCATTTCCAGTCCGCGCTGCGCAGTATGAGCGGCCCTAATGTTTATAAACATTAGAAGTCTCACTCGATGGAATGCCAATCGATGTTATTCGTCACAAACCACATACCTTTTCTTTGAGGCCTTTCACATTCATTCAAACAGCTTCATTGATTTTTACAGCTGCGAAGTTGTTTCATCAAGTGGTATGAGAAAGAATGAAGCATAAAGCTTCGCATCCGAATGGCGGTTGACATGAAACTTTGAATTTTCTTCACGTAAGTTGTTGCGAAATGTTTACAATTTTTTGATATCTTACATGAAACAAAACAGAATTCAATAAAAAAAAAGCGAATATAGACGACAAGGGGATGGGCGAGAGAAAAACAGACTGCAAGCAGTGTTGGAGATGAGAATACCCGAGCACCTTCGATACCAAGTCATTCTTGCATTTCTGTGACCGCAGGTACCGATCCGGAGTATATGATTTAATGCATAACTAAAAATTGCCTGCACTGTACAAGCCTGGATAGCCTTGTCAATATGCCATTTTCGACACATTGAAATTCTAACATGGCTCATAGGCTTAACGGATCAAATGAAACAATAGAAAATAACGATTTAAACCCGAAACTAAATAGAAATATATGTACGTACATCAACAGGCATTGTTATACCTCCCAACTCAAATACGTTTTCCAATTGGAGGAGAACGTGTCACGTGTCGTGGGTCAAAACTCACTAACTCCCTAGGGAAACAAAAACATGAACGTTGGACTCGCACGTGATCAGGTCGTGATCCTTGAAACCGCGGCAAATTTTTGAGCCAGCCGGCTTAAAGCAAACGATTTCTTCGCAGTTGTTTTCTACTTTTGAGTTGGGAGGTACAACAATCTTCTTACATATATCCACGCTTCGCCTCGGGGAACACTGAGGGTCTCAGGGAAACAAAACTCACTGTTTCCCTTGGGGCTAATCATTAGTGCTCATTGACAAGACCTGGAAAGGACATCTAGAATAACGGTAAGTTTGAAATCGCAACCATCATTGGCAGCTCTTCCGAAACACTAGCTCCCATGGACAACTATTCAAGCCGAGCCTGATTACGTTATTTTCATTTAAATTTAACAGAGCCTACCGCGAGTGCCGGCTTATTCCCGGGACTAAATCAAACTGAAAAATCTAGAAAACTAGAAAAAATAAAAATAAACAAAAGCTAGAAATAGATTAGAGCCGGCACCGATTGATTACTCGTATGGTTTTGAATCTACTTAATTTTAAGGACTTGTTTCCAACCAAATTGGACGTTTTAAATCCTTCTACGTGACTTTCCGGTCTTATAACACTAGACTCGTGTGTCCTGTTTTAACTTTAGTCCGTACATGTTTCCGGCGTTGCTACTGTAACAGCTTGTAACCACGTTACCCCGTGAGACGCTAACTTCACATAGGAAAAATGTTATGCATTCAAATTTCTCACAAGCTCTTCAGTGTCATCGAAATACGGCACAAAAATATAGTAGGCCGATTGTACACTGATATCTGATTTAACTCACATATGTCTACGACGCTTACACGAGTGTATTTTATTTACAATTTACAAGCTTGTATCTTCAATCTGTCGCGTATCTTGATTGCCAGTAGATGTGGCAAGATTGCCAGTGGATGTGGCAAGATTGCTGGTAGATGTGGCATGATTGCCAGTAGATGTGATATTTGTAGACTGTGCGTCACAGGAAGAGCTGCTTTGTTTGTTGTTTTCCCTTTTGGTTCTCAGATCCTTCAAGATGTCGGCCACTTTACTCTTGTACAATTCAAGAGCTCTTCCACTGACGGCAAATGACAGGAAAATAAACAGTCCTGTGTGGAGTTGAAAAGGGTAAATTGTCTTAGAATGACCTGCAGCATCTGCAACTATGTTAAATAATTTTAACAGGAGGCTTGAATTAGGGATACTGATGGGAAAGCTAACCAATTCGGGAACTCTGCGACTGTATAATTTTGCACCAATACCTTGATAAATGCAGCTACTAAATTAAGTGGAGCCAGAAGAAAGTTCAACAGACCTGTGTAATCTTTATTCTCTTAACGCCTTCTTTTACCATCTAAGGGGAATGTTTCAAATTAGGGGTATCTAGATATGAGCGAAGATTTACTGCTATCACAAGGAAAAGAAAATGGGAAAGAAGAGTGTACCTTGAAGACTGTTCAAAACCACATACGGGTACCACAGGAATGATAAAGCTTTCAAGTTTGCAGCAATCCCAAGAATCCATGTCACACCCATCACTGAAGCCATTTTAACACCTATCACAGCTACGTTGCCACCCTGTCTCTGACTGGTTACTTGCTGCGTCTCCTATGGAATCAAAATGAAAAAAAAAACTGCTTGTAAAAACAGCACATCTTCGATTGAAAAATGGAGTGTTCATGCCTTCTACCATTACCCACACTGAAGGTTGTATATAAAATAAAGCATACTCCCTCTTCGTTTATAAATCACATAAACCCGATTAGACTATCGCTTTACTTTAGATTAATACCGAGACAAGTTAATCGTGAAACTATTTAACCTCCCCATTCATCATCATCATCATCATAATAATAATAATAATAATAATAATAATAATAATAATAATAAAGTATTTATATAGCGCCAATCCACTATTTGTCCATGGCGCTTTACATTAAATAAAAAAATATATATTTAAAAAGCTAAAAAAGGGGAGGGGAAAAAAATAATAAAAAAAATAATCTAAAAATTAAAAGAGTTAAAAAGCTTGTTTAAAAAGCTATGTTTTTAAATGCTGTTTAAAAATGTCAATCGAACTACTGGATCTTAGTTCAAGTGGGATCGAGTTCCATAGTCTCGGTGCCGCCACAGCAAATGCTCTCTCTCCGTATGTTTTCAGTCTAGCTTTCGGGGTCGCCAGAAGGTGTTGAGAGGACGATCTTAATTTCCGCTGAGAGGTGTTGTACTTAAGTAATTCACTGATGTAGTAAGGCGCTGTTCCATTGAGAGCTTTGTAGACCAGTAGGAGAATTTTAAAAATTATGCGGAAGCAAACAGGTAACCAGTGGAGCTGTTTTAGGACAGGGGTGATATGATCAAATTTCCT
>NW_028301539.1:2710000-2772500 GCF_042242905.1 Orbicella faveolata | reverse complement strand
AATCATCAATTTCTAGATCCTAAATTTTCAATGTTTGGAAGGCTTAATCTTGAATTTCCAAATCTTGAATTTTTAATATTTGCCAACGCGAACGTTGAGTTTCCAAATCTTGAATTTCCTAACCTGTATCTACGTGTCTGTCAGTCTTGTAGTCTTTCAGTCAAACCGCAAAGATCTGAATATTTCTTCTTTCCGTGATTGACGATAACGCAATTCGTAATTTTTTTCGAGTCATCAACGATTCGTTAAAAAAATTCGCAGTTAATGGTTAATTTTACCCACCTTACGAGTCTTGACGATATGAATAACAATGTGTCCCAAAGCAAAGAGATTGAAGATCATCACCAGTGCAACAGGCAAAACAAAGGCATAAAGGATCGCTTGAGGCTGTGATATGAAACATTCGTCTGCTCCTTGCCCTGTTATTTCAAAAAGAAAGCTATAGAGTAAAGAATTAAGTTACACTTATCTTAACCACTCAATACCAACTGTTATATCAAAATGACTCATAGCAGTATCTTCTCTGATACTCATCGTAGATTTCGGGCGGTATTTGCAGCTGAATTATTTCAGATATCTCATTTTTCCACGTGATGGCAAGTCTGGCGACAGTGTATTAATTTTAACTCTGTTTTAAGCAATATTCAAGAATTGCATAAAGTTTATTTTCATCAATACTTTAAGTAATTATTATCTACTTGCCATATCCCACGGAACCCTTTTTGACATGGTCAACCGTCACACATAGAAGAACGACAAAGGTAGGAGTTCCCCAGGCATACAGACAGTACGCCATCAAGCGCTTCTTGTAGCTTCCTTGTCGGTTTACAGCAACACCATCTTTAACACAATCAGGAGGAAACTCTCAGTTATTACAAGCAATGGCCTCACAACTACCTCGATAGATTCGGAAGGGATTGTGACCCAAACAGCTTGAATCGAAGAATGATGCTACGTACGTATTGTTACATATTATTACATAGATTTATAATTATAACCTGTGGCATAATTGAACTCCCCTTCGCTCTTCATAGATTAATTAAAAATTGCATGAATCGTCTTCTGAACACAGGCAGCACATACAACTAACCTGAGGGAGTAAAAATCCGATGCACGTCATAAGCCATAACGTTCATCCACGTGAAGGAGGACAGAACAAAGAAATGAAGAAGAACTGCAACTGCCAAACACACGTCTGGGTCTTCATGTTTAACCGCTGAAAAGAAGACACTTTGGTACAGCAACAGAGAAATCGCCAAGTTGATTATGATCTTCCCAGGTAGGTTGCGGAGTTCAGCAAATAACATGTAAGTAATTATCAGCAGAATTAAAGAAATAATCGACGCTATACATCCGATTAAAGTAAGAAGTTGGAGAGGTGCTGGCGTCGTTCTTATCTTGTAGCCGTTTCCTCGCCCCTTTTCCGTTCTAGTGAAATTTCTTGAGAAATTCAGACACAGCAGTAATCTGTTGTCACGAATTGTGTATGTAGTATTGCTATATGTCTTGTTGTGGGGTTTTAAGTAGACGGAACCGTTCGCAAGCTGTATGTAATCTGTCTTATTAAATGATATAAAGGTACAGTTTAGAATCCCTGTCTGGGTTTCGTTGCGTCGAGGATCATCGCGTCCGGTTGAGACGATGGGTTTGCAGCTTCCAGTGTATGGATCGTATACTTCATCGGAAGAACAAGACCAAAATTGCTCAACGTAGAGCGTCTCACTCTCTTGACTGTCTTTTACTTGAACAGACATGGATGTGGAACCAAAATCGAAAAGGATAGAGAGGGGACGGGTTCCTGGTTTACCTCCAGAAGTACACTCGCATTCGAGATAACTTGGATCAAAACCATTGCACAATCCGCACTGTGGATTTCTAAATAGGATTCGTCCGGTATCAAAACAGACAGGGAAAGCGTATCTGAGACATTCAGTCTGACAGTAAGATTCGTTTTTCTCTTGGCTGATACCGTAGCAGTCCTGAAACCGAGGAACGCATCGTTTTGAAAAACTAAGCAGATGGTCTCTTGGTGATGTTTTAATGGAGCAGTTATAATTGCTCAGAAAGACCCTCTCACTGGTAAAATTAAAGTTCGTCACATTAAACCAGTCACATTCGAGTTGAAGTGTCCAGTATCCTGTGTTTACAGCGCCATTGCATCTCGCACAAAATATATTTCTGTACGTGGTGAGACTGTCAAAGTCGAATACTGGCAAATTTCTTAAAAGGTCACTTTGATCTTCTTCCTGACATTTTTGGCGCACGCTTTTCTTTGTCCAATTCTGTGGACACGCCTTCCAGGCTGTGTAACCAATGTACGTTGGACCAATTCCTTGTTTGACAGCCAGGCAAATATGATCCGAAGTTAAAGGGTTTTTCTGGGGATTGACATGCGCTCGACACCTGTAAAAGAAGAAAACAATGTCTTCATGAGACATTTAAACTAATTTGCAGATCCAGTTGAGATGTTTTTGCGTATTGCTTGTCGCATGGGATGACACATAGTTTGCGGTCATTACCAGTAAATGGAGCTCAATTGGATAAAGTTGTAACTTACATTAGTCCCAATCCCCTGAATTACACTGTTAATGACCAGTCCTAGTGAAAAGATTGTGGCTTGTGTTCATTGTCGATACGAGGATATGCTTTGGTTTTGGTCAATTCCTGACTGGTAGAGACGCTTGAATCATAAGTCCTACAACATGAATTTTGTGTTGTTCTCCATCACAGAAGGAAGTTTTGTGTTCACCGATAGGGAGAGGAGCTTGAAATGTATCGCGGCCGATCGTTGTGGTATATTGTATGTACCACTTCCTGATTCAGAAGTACAATATTTATTCACTAGCGAGACAAAGACAACAATGATCTATGCGGATCCTGATTCGCATGCAAATGGCCAAAAAGTACTCTTTGAGAAAAATCCTACCGCATGAGTAGTGGTCTGAATATAATTAACATTTATTTCCTACATACATTACAATCTGAAACTTACAATGCGTCAAAGTCAAAACAGCAGTCACCAAAGTCATCACAGAGTTTATCACAGAAACATCTAGGTAAATATCTAGCTCCCATTGGTACAGAAGCATCTCTCTGTTCCACTCCGCAGCGATTTTTACAGCTGTACAACGTGATCTTGTCATTATCCTCGCAGCGCTCTGCCAATAGACGAATTTGTTCATCCCACTTGGGACCTATGAGGTCTATAACGATGAAAACATAATATGAGATATATTTTATTATAGCGTTAGGATTGGTCTAGCTCTTTTTTAATCAAGCTATGTATCTTAGCTAGATGTTAATTCCTACAAGTTTTCCCGACGCCTTCTAGGAAACTACTACATCACACTCAAATACTCGAAATACTGACGTAATTATTGTGGATGATAAAAGAGATGGAAATACAGGTAAGATTCCACAGCATATGAATAAGGCCTTGAAACACCATGATATTTTTCAAACTCGACGAGCCTTGTAGTCAAGACGCATGTGTTTACCATGTCTCTAGCTTTACTAATATTTTTGGCGCGAGCTGCATATGCCATGCAGCAACATGTGATTTCTTAAAACTTAATTCACTTGCATAATTAAACAGTGTAATTAATCTGTATCCTAGTTTCCATTGGTCTCAGAGGTAAGATTTTAGGTTTATTTACTTTTATATATGGACTACGCGGCACGCAAAAAAGTCGAAGCCAGCTACTTGCATGTACTCTAAATTCCATTACAATGAAATACTTACTACGTCCATGTAAGGCTTAACCTGAACATTGAGGAGTATTATGGAAGCTTCAAGTAAGGTCTATTTGCTAATTTAAATATTTATCGGCAGTTCGGTTGAAACCTACTCGATATATTAATATTCATACTTCAAAACTCCTCATATAAACTACTTTTAGTTCCTTACCATCGGTATGAGTTGTCCCTGAGCTGCACTTGGGGCGCAAAGTGCCGAGAAGAAAAGAGTTTGGATCCGGCCCTGTGGGGGAAGGAACAGTTGTAAAAGCAGTTGCGGTAGTACTCACTGAGAGATTTCCTCCTGAGCCTCCACCTTCCCCAGAGGGTGGTGATGGTGGTAGTACTGGAGATGGGGGTAATACCGGGGATGGAGGTAATACCGGGGATGGAGGTAATACCGGAGATGGAGGTAATACTGGAGATGGAGGAGATGGCGGTGATCCTGGAGAAGGTGGAGAAGGTGGTGATGGCGGACTAGCACCAGAAGAAGATGATGGCGAAGAAGGTGATCCAGGAGGATGTAGGCAGCCGGAAGGTGGTGATGGCGGGTTTGCGCCAGAGGAAGGTGATGGAGGTGAAGGGAGCTGACCATCGCTTGGCGAAGAGGGTGGTCCAGGAGGTGGCGGAGATCCTTGAGACGGTGAGGATGACGGAGAAGGTGGAGATGGCAGTGAAGGTGGAGATGGTGGATTGGCGTCAGACGAACATGATGGAGGCAAAGGGATCTGACCATCACTTGGCGAAGAGGGCGGTCCTGGTTCACTCGAAAGCGCCGACGACGAGAGCAGAACCACAAGAATCGTCCCTAAACATATTCCAATAATAAAAGCTGTAAATAAGTCGTAGCTTAAAGAGCCGATCGCGATGTTATATTTGAAAGCCCTAGGCTAATCAAGTGTGCGTGAAGTAGAAACACTTTGCCATCACGTACAAAAGAAGCAATCCTTAACATTTCTTTTAAACTTCATTATTTATTTATCACTCGATAAACAACGCAATCTACCATTGCCATAAATTTTCCCTACACTGAAATTTGCATAAATGGTTCAAGAAAATTCTTTTATGTGCAGGGCATTGGAGTCACTCAAACTACGTTTCGAAATATCACAAAATTGTGCAGGGTATCGTTGTAGACAGAAATATCTCCCTTTCAGAGCTAATAATCGAGAGTAATGTGATTATAATAATAATAATAATAGATTTGTATAGCGCCATATCCATGGCTCATGGCGCTTTACAGTAAAAAATATTATTAAAAATAAAATTTACATTAAAAATTTACATCAGTGATAAAAAATTACTAACAAATAAAATAGCTAAGCTGTAAAAATGAAAGTAAAACTAGGAATCATTAAAACCTTTAAATAAAAACTGACTAACTTAACTAAGTGACTGACTAACTAACTAGCTAAACTATCTAATCTACTAATTAACTAACTAACTAAAAGTCTAGTTATAATTAGATTATGATTAGATCGACCAGAGGAGGTATTTAGCTTTTTAGTAATTGTTTCTCTGATTTTGAATTACCTGTGGTATGGCCTTCGATTTCCGTCCAAAAACAGCCCATCAGGCAAAAAAACGCTAGAATAAACATTAAGGAGACGCATTGACGAAACGGCATTTTCTGCGTACGTTCACCTGAAAATATAAACATGAATTCTCAAGAAGACTTTTCCCAGAGTAAGACAGTGGCTCAATTGATGGTTCTAAAACTGCCTCAGTTGTAATAAAGAAAGATGCTGTCTATTCCGTTAGTGTAGTTGCAGTATTAGGGGAAAAAATATATCTTTGGCAAAAAGAAATTCTGCCCCGAAGCTGGTTACAAAACTAACTAATATAATATTGCTTGACCGAGTATACAATAGCAAACAGTTCTCCCTTTTTTATTGCAATTGAGATAGTTTGCCATCTACGTTACCTAATGGTTGTGAACTGAAGAAATTAGCAATCATATCTGAGTGGTGTTTCGCCGTATTGAATATTTAAGCTTTTTAAATAGTTTGAAGTAAAACAGGTAAAGTGTCACTGAAACGTCCCAGCCATCCGTCCAACGTTGATATGACATTTATCGCACCCACCTTTACACGTTCTCTCCTTGTACGCCGGATGGATACCACTAAACTAAACCTGAAAATTTTCCACGCTTGCTTGAAAAACATTTATTAATTTTCTACGCACGGCAAGATTAACCAACGCTATCATTATATCCTTTGAAATAGAAACGTGTTATTAATGCGGCTTAAGACTGCTAGAATCAATAAAAAGTCAAATTATATTGTAAACAGGTGGCAAAACATATTCTGCAAAATGTATTCTCCCTTTTAGGAGCAGTTATTTGTTGCTGCGCTCTAGCGACGATATGATATCACAAAATGGTTTTTCAATCAGATTTCTGATAAAGAAAACATCCTTGCGTGCATGGTATGGACGTTATAATCCTGAATATCTGACCAGATATGCTGATTTATTTACATCACAAAGTGGATGTTCGAAACCTTAACTCATGAAATATAATTACCGCCTTAAAAATAATTATTGCAAAAATATTAAAAATGGAGACACCAATGCATGAAAATAAAAACCCCTCCGGTTTTCCAAATTTATATGAATGAACTGCACACATTTTTCAGACTAAACAGGTTAAGATTTACGCCCAGTCAAACCACTGTTGTTTTCACAACAACAGACTCAATGGTCGGAAATAACACGGCTTTTTCTTACTCTTGCAAAATCTTGATAAACGATAATTATAATGATCAAAGGTTTTTAAAGCTGAAAACACTTACCAGTGGTCAAAGGATAGGAAGCGATATTGAAGTGATCAATTTCGTATTGCTATATTTCATTTATTCCAGACTGAGCACCCTCTATCGCTTGCACAGCTGCTGCGTTACCGGCTGCTGGGAAGGGCGGACCTTGGTTCTCATCCAAAGAGGTCATGTGTCTTACTGCTTTTCATTTTCAAATTAACGAAGTTTTCAAATGCAGATTTAGCACTAATCATCAATGTAATATGAAGGAGATATAATTAACAGTTCTGCTCATCACACTGCATATCGATGCCAAATCGAGATAAAAGTCTTGGGACAGATTAGAATTACTTCAAATCGATGTCATTTTCCTGTTAATGAATATTATATCCTGCAAAAAGTAAGGATGCAATTATTTTTTTTTTCAGCATTTTTTAAAAGGCCTTAACATGCGTTCCATGGCGCGGTAATGACTGCTGATGATGATTAATCTGTAAAGATAAGGTGGCAAATTCATTCATTTTCCATCATTAGTATGTTGCTAATTTATTTTGAAATTTTAAGCATAAAAAAAAGCTAAAAAGAAAAACTATAGGAAAAAAAACTATAGAAATTTATCACAATATGCATGACATGAAGAGATCTGTCAATAACATTCCCTACAGTGGGAAACATTTAATTATTACTACTAACTGCATGACAAGCTTTAAGGCTGAGCAACAAATCATTTTGCTAATTTCTCTTGGCATCTAATATTCGATCTGAATTTGTGGTAAACACACCTGACTGTAAGTTTAAATAATTATAGAATTCTGTTGCAATTGGGGAAATGTGAATTACCTCTAGAATAACATCTCTAGTTCATATTTATCGGCAAAAGAAGTGGTATAGATAATTAATGCTCCAACATTCTGTTAAATTCAAGCAAGGAAAAGGAGTATTTCATACGTTGACAATTTGATATTCACTGTTACTTTTAGAGTGAGAAACATTTAATTATTACTACTTACTGCATGGCAAGCCTTAAGGCTGCGCAACAAATCATTTTGTTAATCTCTCTTGGGATCTGATATCCGATCTGAATTTGGTAAACACACCTGACTGTAAGTTTGAATAATTATAGAATTTTGTTTCAGTTGGGGAAATATGAATAACCTTTAGTAGGATAACATCTCGGGTTCATATTTATCGGTGAAAAAAGACAGTGGCATATATAATTAAGGCTCCAACATTCTGTTACTGATTCAAGCAAAGAAAACGCGCATTTCATATGTTAACAATATGAGATTCATTGTTAATTTTATGTTAATCGATTCTTATTGGAAGGGTACTGTAAATTCTGCAGCACAGTGTCCTAAATAAATCTACGTGTACTAAACTTCGTTTGCATGAAGAATTACTGAATTGTTTCCTCGCAAAGCTAAGCGAGTCGTACTCGGCAAAAGCTTGTAATTACTGGTCAATATTTTTCGTTGAGTAAATCAAAGTAAAATATATGGTCTTTATAAACCATGTACGACAAACGTGCAATCTAGGTCTTGCACGAATCTGATCGTTAATTATTGAGATTTTATGGATGGCAGATAAAATCTGTGTTATTTAGATCGCTTTAATGCTACCTCCACATTCGACATGAATAAATTTCCGAGAAATTCTTGTCTGCGGAGTTTAGACGGATACCATTTTCAGTTGCTGAGCCGCACAATAAATTTGGTATTTTCTGCCATCTTTTTCATCTTCTTTCTCACGCGAAGTGTAAGCGTGGATACAGCACCGGATTGTCTCTGAAGTGAAAAGGTTACTGATTTTGTTTCTTGTTTTTAGAGTAATTAATTGTTTTAAAAAGGAAATTTCTTCTAAGTATGGTTGATTATAGATACATAGTTATAATTTACCGAGATTTGAGTCAGGGTTATCCATTCGATCGATCTGTTGTACATACATGTAGCCGAGATTCAGGAGACTAATTGCATGGGTATACGTTATTTCATAGTTGAGCATTCAAGTAGAAAAGTAAACAAATATCCACTAGTATCCGCAACAAACAACGCCTGACAAAAGAAAATAAGTGTCTACTCAGCACGGAAAATTTATTAGATGACTTTGTTTCATCATTAATGACAATTCTCCTCCTAATATTGAAACGCGTATCTGTAAATGCAAGCAAGGTGGTCATGACGTAGTAATTTTCGGTATTACCTTGAAATTAAAGTAAACTACATTACATTTATTTATTCGCCACTAATGGAAAAAATACATACGTAAATTATATATAGGAAAAAGGAAATTAACAGGTACTGTACGTTGTGCATGGCAGTTTTAATCTTGAGAAAAAAAATGCAATACTAATGTTTTAATCATTTGTCGAGGCTTGAGCGAGAATTACCAATAAGCAATGCAGATTACGCAAATCATTACATTTATTGCTATCTCGAAAGGACAATAAAAAAAAAATAAGGACATTTTGCTCACCAATATATTTTGGAAAAGGCGTCTGATTACATTTCATGGGAACCAGTGAGCTGACAAATAATACATCACGTTTATTACAGTTTCATAATTATGTGAAGACTTTGCAGAGAAGATTTTACTAATTATATACTCAGTACTGTACGGGTCCGCAAATGATCCCAGGACAGCAAATGATCCCGGACTGCAAATGATCCCCAAATTGGACCGCAAATGTTCCCGGACCGGAAATGATCCCCGATAGGGACCGCAAATGATCCCGACTAAAAAATCAGGAATGGCATGGATGGAGAAATGGTGTGGATAGGGAATTGGCGTACGTGAATACCGATGTTTTTATTAAAGCCATCTTATAATTATAATGGCTTACAACTTGCCTTTTTTTATACTTTCGACCAAATTTTGTTACTAACTGCGAGTCATGAGTATCACCACTCAATCATCAAAACACGACTTCGCTTGCATTTCTTTGCAATTCTGAGTAAAATTATGATCAGTGCAACATACGCTACATATCCTCCTTTGTTAAACATTGATATTTCGCTGTTATAGTTAAATCACATTTTATCAGCCATTAACGCCACTCGTCTAACCATGAGGCAACTATGACAGAAGACGCCGTCACCTGAGTAGACCCACAAGCCTACAACGCCTCATCACTTTGTAAAAAACCTAGTGTGTAGCACTGGAAATTTGAACAAATTTATTTTGTAATTTTTCCTTGGTCGTATTTTGGCTTTAATTCCTCGGAAATGACTGCTTGAGTATTCTAAGAAGCCAAAATTCCAATCTATAGTTATGAAGTTCAGCTTCATGACCAAGCAAGGCCAAGGCTTGCGTTTCGTTTTGACAAGTTAGCTGTTTGATAGATGTTTGATACTATCGCCACCGGGATTTCGAGAATGTTTACAAGTATGTGTTTTTCTAAGACTTCAAATTCAATAGATCGCCTTCACGTGACGTGTTTTTATCCTCATCGGGCATAAGAGGCGGTATATTTATATCTGTTTACAATTAGCGTGCTTCGTTTGGAAACCAGAGCATTTTGAATTTCGGGGTTATGGAGTTTACGTGACACAAGGCTACGATCGAGTTTGTTCAAAAATATATACTTATCTCGTGATTTTGAGCCTTTTTAGAAGTTAGAGCATTAGGAAAAGTGCTTATGTAAATGCTTGTTTGTTTAGTACTGATAATAAGTCGGCTAGAAAGCCAAAGTAAGTTCCAGATGTTTACACTATATTCCGGCCGTCATATTGGTGTACCACGGATGTACACCAACGTGGCGTTTTCTTAATGGGCTCTGTAAATTTCTGACAAACATTTACGACGAATATCTGAAGTTTGGGGAAACGCACAGGGCTAAAACGTGGAGAAGTGTCTTATTTACTTATCTTCTATAGCGCACATCACAATTCCTTAGCTTTTTCCGTTGGTTGGTTTTCGATTTATTATATTTTTTTATATAGCGTGACAGTGAAAACGATCTCTATCCTTCGAGGAACAAAACAGCAACTGTGGAATGTTTATTTGTAAAATGATAAAGCATGTTTTTTAGTTCATGATTTTTGTTCTCACCTTCCTCTGATATAAATCCATGCCATTCCTTATTTTTTGACCGGGATCATTTGCGGTCCAATATGGGGATCATTTCCGGTCCGGGATCATTTGCGATTCAATTTGGGGATCATTTGCGGACCCGTACAGTACTCCTATGTAATTTCATATCGCCAGATTTGCGACAATTTGCGAAATATAATTCGTCTTTCGCGTAATTTTTTTTTTTTAATGAAACTACGACAGAATTTGAAAAAGGAGTCCAAAGAACGTCTTCCTTTGGAGGCTAAAGTCATAGCAACTGTAACTACGTTGCCACGTTGGTGTATTAGTCGTCCCAGGACGCGTGTAACATTAAAAGGGGATCTTTGGATAGCATAACGGATAAATTAATTAATTAATTAATTAATGTCAATTTAAATAATAATCTTTGGTTTAGTAACCTGTGACGTTGAACTGTAGTATGTTTAGAGAGGTTTTCATTAAGCGTAATTTGCAGTCAAGCTGCTTTGGTTTTGCATTACGACGCGAAGTGATTGACTTAAAAATCTTGTGCCTGTTTCTCCTCCAATCAAACGTAAAACCAAAACCAATCGTGACTCGCTCGGACACGTTTTCCTGCGCTTTGTGTCGGCTTCCATAATGTTGTGGCTTTGAATTTTGATTGGTTCATTGAGTTATCGGTGTAATTTCTTACTGGCCAGAGTGATTACTTAGGATTTGGCGACACTAAATTGGAAATTGCTCTAACTTATAGTTACCAATAACGTATATTTATTATATGGATAGCTCCGTGAGCGGGCAAGATGAATCAAATCCTGCGCTGTGATTGGCTACCCGAGCGGGCAAGATGGAGCTATCTTGCCCGCTCGGGACTACCCGATGTGTCCCGCAAGAAAAACTTCCCAGAAAGCCATATAATAAATCCTTTATTGACCAAGCTTGTTCGGTCAAGATGGTTGGATATTGGCCTCGTTCTTTTCTTTTGCGAGTTTATGGACCTCGACTCCGTCTCGGTCCATAAACACGCAAAAAAAGAACTTGGCCAATATCCAGCCATCTTGACCTCACACTTGGTCAATAACCCATACATATTTCGGGTTGTACACTACCCGACATTATACACTGTTATATTAGTTATTTATAAGCGCGTATCCTGTACAACTTGATTTCCATCTGTTTGGTTACAGTTATAGTTTCTTTGAGCGTTTACTTCGTTCTGTGTTGCGCGACTCCTTTGGATTCCAGCCAATTTACTTTTGTACAACTCCAAAGCCTTCCCACTTGCAGCAAAAGACAGGAAAATGAACAACCCTGTAGAGAAAGAATAATAAACCAAAATTCTTGAGATATCAGTGTACCTAAAACACTGATTTGGAACGTATATAACGGTCGGTTGTGAGAGTTCTGAGAAAAACATTGGAATAAAACATCTTAAAATATTTTAATATGTAAAAATATTTTAAATATTTCAAAGGTTCTCAGACAAAGAACCAGTTCTTAAATATTAAAAAATATATATTGTAATGAAATAAGAGCGGACTTCACTCATCGATATTAATTCCAGGCAAATACTAGTTTTTGGAAAAACCAGAACATCACTGCAGCAATTCAGAAAATTGAAATTGGTTTAATGCCCTAAAAAGGTAAATAATTCAACACTGTTCTGCCAGTAACTACTCAAAATGTAACAACCTAGATCAGATGTACGATATACCAGATTAGGGCCAATTGCATTCTAAATCATAAGAAAAAGGTTTTGAAAGAATTAAACAGTTATGCTGTTTTTTTTGTTTTTTTTTTTTATGAGAGTTTAATTTTAGTTTAGTGTGAATGCAATCCTATCAAGTAAGATATTGAAGTTGTTTGTCGCTTTGTGCTGATCTTGTTGTAAAACAAAACATGGTTCTATCTGTGACTGAGCTATAATAAGGTACGTACCTTGAAGACTGTTTAAAACCACATATGGGTACCACAAAAATGACAAAGCTTTCAGGTTTGCAGCAATCCCGAGAATCCATGTGACTCCCATCACTGAAGCCATTTTAACACAGATCAGAGCTACGCTGGTGCCGTGTTGCTGCCTGTTTGCTTGTTGCGCACCCTGAAATTGAACAAGTTCATATTCAAAAACGATCATCGACAACCAACAAATCCAAATGTGCCTATCTATGCATGCCTTTATTCAGTCTCTGAGCCAGTCATTCATGTAGTCGGTCAGACAGTCAGTCAGTCAGTCAGTCAATCCATCAGCTCCATCTGTCCATCAGTCGGTCAGTCAATGAAGCAGACGCCTGGTCGTGATCAGACGAACAGGACTTATATTCTTGTCGGCATATGAAGACAGTCCATAACTAGTTCGTGTGTTTTAATCTAATTTTCGTTCATTCTTCTCTCGCTTTTTCATTCAATAAGATCGACCAAGCCAGAAGCTATAAAATCTACAACAGAGGTTACTACATGTACTTGAAGAAATACCCGTACTGTAGTAGAATTAACATAACTAAATAGCATCAGAGGTACATGAATATTGCAAATATATGAAGGAAGGACAAGGGGTAAATTATAAACCTATCTTTAAATGGCATGTTGTAAGACTTTCATAATCTTCCGGTGCTCTTTCTTACCTTTCGAGTTTTGACTATATGAACGACTGTGTGTCCCAATGCAAACAGATTGAAGATCATCACCAGTGCAACAGGCAAAACAAACGAATAAAGAAGGGCTTGAGGCTGTGATATAAAACATTCCTCTTCACCTTGCCCTGTTTATATCCCAAAATAGCTCATTAGTTGTGAAGACACTTCTTTAACACAGTACCATGTATACTCACGTTATACATATCATTCAATTAATAACATAATTTTGTCATAAACGCGCAAGAGCTCGAGTCGAAAGTCGTTTTCATCAGATACGTTTCATTGGAACTGACACAGTATAATTACATATCATTAATTTGATCCACTGAACAAGTGGTCATTATGTAGTTTAAAGAAACTGTTTTACTGCGTAGTGGAGCAAGTGAAACACTTGACAGTTGCTCTCTCCACAGAGCAAAATGTTGCTCCGACGAAGACCCAATGTTTTACACGTCCGGTTTCTAGTATTTGTTGCAGCAGTTGATTTATCTTTGTGAACTAATTAAAGTCAGATTGATAATCATCTTGATCAATGCTCGCAATCAGAGTCATCTATAAACAGCCAATTCATGGCAGGGACGTGTAGACAGAAAGTGAACTTGATATCTATGAATTCAGATCAATTCAGATATGTTACGCTTACCATATTCAATAGATCCTGTTTTGACATGATGGGCTACAATGCAGGCGACGACGATCACCAGAGGTGATCCCCAGGCATACAGGCAATATTTCATGAGACGCATCGTGTAGCCTCCTTGTCGATTTTGACGATTTGCCGCAACACCCTCTTTAAAAGAAGTATCAAGGCGTTAGATCTGCGCAAGTCGAATACAAGGAAACTCCGTCAAGTCATAACATAAGGCATCTCATTACTACATTAGATGAAACGTTCTAACTTTGTGGCAGAGCTTGAATAAAACTCATCCGTCCTCCCAGAAACGATCTTCTTCTTCTCCTTATTTTCCTTCCGAGCAAGATCATCCGGGCATTTATTAAACCTTCGGACATGAAGTTTTTCATTTAAGATGAGGTATCCTACTCGGGCCTGGTTGAGGGCAATGGGTCCAAGCTAATTTCAATGTTATCTTCCCTATGAAATGAGCCTTTTTGTAGTTCACGCTCGATTTAAGTTTGGCTACTACCTAATAAATATTTTTGGATACGTATCATGGGGCTACCCCTCCTTTCCTCTGTTTAGCGAAAAAAAACGAAAACTGGTAGCCACACCTTGATAATTATATTTAAAAGCAATTGGTAGACTTCATCGTACATTAGTTTAAATAGGCGTTAATTGTAGCACAACGAATACGTCAACTACACCCAACGAACCTGAAGCGTTAGTAAAAATCCGACGCATATCATAAGCCATGACATTCATCCACGTGAAGGAGGACAGAACAAAGAAATGGAGAAGAACCGCGATTGCCAGGCATGTTTCTTGATCGTCCTTTTTAAGCGCCAAAAAGAAGACACTTTGGTACAGCAATAGAGACAATATCAAGTTGATTATGATCTTCCCAGGTAAATTACGGAGTTCAGCAAATACAAGATACGTAATCAGCAGAAGAACAAGAGAAACCGTCGACACTATACATCCAATTAAGGTAAGAAGTTGGAATGATGCTGGCGTTTTAGTGATCGTTTGTATGCCACCTTCGTTTTCTGTTCTCGTGTAATTTCTTGAAAAGTTCACGCACAAGACTAATGTCTTATTATGGATATTATAAGTCATATTGCTGTACATCTTTTTGTGAAGTTTCAAGTAGACGGAACCGTTAGAAAGCAGCACATATTCCGTCTTATTGAACGCCAATCCAGTGCAGTTTTCATTCCATTCCTGGCTTGTGCTTTCGTTTCGATGACCATGATGCAATCCATTAGGCGTATAGCCAGTTTCATTATTCATTATGGACGTAACGTTTAACTGCAGTTTTGTCCTGTTTCTTCGCTTTTGCTTGATATCTTTGGCCCGGTTACCAAGACGTACTGCAGTTAAAAATTCCGTTGAGGCGATCTTTTTGCAGGTCCCTGCGTAGGGATCGTAAACCTGGTCAAAACGGCATGAGAACTCTTTTTTAGTTCTTTTAAACACGTAATGTCTCTCATCTCGTACCACAACACTGTACTTAGATGTAGAAGTAAAATCAAAGAGCATGGTGAGCGAAGGTACTCCTCTTATTGAATCAGCGTCACAGGTGCAGTTGAGCTCATCTAGTTTGAAACCAGCGCATAAAGCGCAACGTGGGTTTCGGGATCGTATACCTGCAGAGCATACTGGGAAAGCGTACCTCGGGCAATCGGTTTCGCAGAGAAATCCATTTTCTAGGGTTGTATGTCGGCACCTTTGGAACCGAGGAATGCATTGTTTTAACGGGTTTCGAGGTGAATGCAAAGGGTCTGGGAATTTCTCGATCCAGCAATCCCCAGGTAACAGGATCGTCTCGTTGCCTAGTAAACTGAAAGTTGTAGCGTTTAAGGAATTGTTGCAATTGAATTGGATTTTCCAAAATTTCGCACTCAGTGGAGCACCATTGCATCTTGCGCAAAATATATTTCTATACGTTACGTCGCGGTCTTTGTCAAATACTGGCAAATTACTTTTAAGGTCACTTTGATCTTCATCCTGGCATTTTTGTCTCACGTCGCTTTCTGTCCAGTTCCGTGGGCACATGTTCCAAACTGCCACGCTATTGATTTTTTTTTGGAACACGCCTTCGTTAACCAAGCAGGTTTCATTCAAAGGCCAGCGAGGAGGTTTCACATATGTTCGGCATCTATGAGAGAAAAAGAATTGTCTCATTTGGATGTACTTTGGTTTGTTTTCAGTTTTAGAAAATGGCTTATTGTGTTGGGGTTTTCAGGAATGCCGTCAGCCAGCAGTGTGGATGAACTAGTTTTATTAGTATGCAGCGGCTTCTTGGTAAGCAGGGTATCAATTAATGATCTCAACATCTGACTGATTAGATTGTTCTGGGACCAATAATTAAACATTTTTTTTCCACTGTTAATTTTATTTAAACGATGCACTGTTGGGCCATGTAGTCTAGCCTCTACCTCCGAAATTCGTTTGTGTTACGAAATTTTCCCAGTACCTGAGTGGTTATATGTTAGGGTTGTAGGTTGAGCTTTTGACAATGTCTTAGTTCGCTATGAACTTCATTGTTTCGTTTTAAAAGTTCTCTTTCTTTAGGAAGTGTACCAACAGCGATATTTGTACCAGGATGTTATTAGCAGACCTGATCGGTTCCTGGTTTATATATAATGCATGACATGCAGAATCTGCTGTAGGGGAAAATCTGCAGTTAGATATTGACAAAAACAAAAAAAATGGCTTGGATTACTTGGATTGCATAAACGTTAGTTTCCTCAGCGGGAAATCCGAATAAATAGCCTGTATAGTTGTGCTACAAAAAAGTATAGAAACTTACAATGCATCGAAGTCAAAACAGCAGTCACCAAAGTCACCACAAAGTTTATCACAAAAACAGCGCCGTGCATTAGTTCGTTCTTCCTTTCCACAGCGACCTTTGCAACTGTATTCCGTCATATTGCAGTACTGTGTTAAAATATGAATGTTTTCATCCCATTTTGAACCTAGACAGTATGAAAGTTTCCAAACATAAAAATTCTTCAACTGCCTTTGGGATTAGTTATTTTAAATAATTATATTAGTTGCGCAAAATTCCATACAACGACGCTAACAATTTTACAAACAAACAGTCCAAATAAATTCTAATTTGGAAAGTGCACAAATAAACAAGCAATGGATCTCTGTACGCAATAAAATGAACAGTGTTAATTATATTCTGAATTCCTTTATAGTCTTCCAAGAGTTTTTCATCTAATTATTTCAAAATTTGACAGCATGTACTCATTTTACACTAAATCCTAAAATTGCAGATTCTAGCAGATTTGGAATTCAGAAAAATCGTACAAAGGCAACCTATTAGATTTAAGATACATTTAAATTCTGTTGGCTAGAAGGTTCAGTTGTTTTAATTCAAGCCGGAACATGCGGAAAGCAATCTAACTTTCCTTCCATGTTAAACTTTACGTGTAAAATACATTGACTGGCGTACCTTGGTTTGTGGTCGCATTTTGGCTGCAGTTGGGGTGCAAAGTACTGAGAAGCAAAGATTCAGGAGCTGGTCCTGTAAAAGAAAGAATAGTAACGGTGTCTGGCCTGGATATCAGGGAAATAAGGTAAAGAGTTGAAAAGGTTATATGCTATATCATGCGAAATAGTAAACAAATAATTTCGGCACACAAACATGAAATGGCATTGATAAATAAGATAAATACATCGAATATCATGAGATTTGGTCGACAGTATTCCTTTATGATTGATAATTGTTCGCGGTTTGGATAATTCATAGCTGGATAATTGGTAATTGTTGGTAACGTTGTTCTCTCGAATTTCCCGTAATAACCTGTAATTAAATAAATCGTTCTTACAGTAATTATCATTCTCTACACTGAATTACCTGTGACACGGCCTTCAGTTCCTTTCCAAAAACATGTTGTAAGAGAAATTACTACAAGCAATGACACTGCTGTGAAGTGACGAAAAATCAGGTGACCACAAAGTAGCCGCATTCTCTGCATAACCTGAAAATTCAATGCACGACTTCAGTATGGCTTTGCAAGCTATGAATAGGATCACTTAACAACCTCTGTTTCTGTCGGCTATAAAAACTATACACCTGGAACTCATCCTTTTAGAATCCATCCTGTTTTTGCGAATTTGACTCGGATACTTCAGGTGTATATCTTTGACTCCTTTTGAATACACCAGGTGTACATTACAGATTACCTGCACCTTGAATGCTCCTGGATTCCATGGCGCCACGATTACATATTCGAGGCTAGAGTATTTCTACAATAGGTTGTTAGGCTTTAGCGCAGTGTTGAATACAACGTTCTTCTTAGTTTTGCTAGACGATTCTACCGGCTTTTACTTGCTTTTGCATTTAGACATGTTACGGGCACACTGCAGTCGCATACGATCACAAAACAGCTGCTCAACTTAAAGCTTTTTAACCATCCAAATAACATTGGTTAATCAATTATCAACGAATTCAAATGTAGGCCAAACTTAAGACACTTGCCCTTGCAAAAGAACTTTAGATTCAGTTGAAATCCGAGACTCGTAAACGGGCGACGCTTTTCACGATCGGAGTTACCTTTTGTCTCTGTTTTAAGACGAGCCCTCGTGTACAACCTCTCATATAGACGTGAAATGAAAGGATAGAGGCCACACGGAAATGGCCTGTCTTTAAGCCTCAGCAGTGCTGCGTCATAGCTTTTTATAGCGCACTTTGAAAACTAAAATCGTGATATTCCTTCAGTTGTTTGAAAGTAACACTCTGAAAGAAAAAAACCAATATCTTTCCGGTATGAAGAAAACTTACTGAATTACAGCCACCTTCGTTTGTATCTAATTTGATAATTTTCGTTTGTCACGACAAGTTACCTGACATCGCAATTACATAACAAACAATTTAGTTGCACACACCTTTTACCATCTATTTTTTCATTTTGGTTGTTAAACGCTAGAAAATATCATTCTATAAACATCCGCAAAAAGGCTGATATTTAAAACTAATGGAACCCAACAAAACACGTAAGAATTCATTAATGGGTTGTTTAACATTCATGATTCAAAACTGGAATATCGATCAGCTTCCGTGACGGACCTCAGGCAAAAAGCACTTTATTTCAGTCAAACCTCTCCTTACGGACACCTCTGTAATACGGACAGACACCTCTATACTACAGCCAGTTGATTTGGTCCCAGTGTAACCAGAATCTATATAATCTCTACCTCTATATTGCGGACACCTCCGCGAAAAGAGGGCCGGCCGTAATTCTCTCTATATTTGGCATGTTATGGCTCTATGAGCCACCAAATGTCACACAAAGCTAGTATCTTTAGACGCTATCAATTGTTGACGGAGAAATACAACAAACCTAGCTGTTTTGCCGTCTCAGTGCATACGCAACATTTCTGTGGCGACATTTGCTCGCGAACATCTCTTGAATGTTCGCTTAGTTTGAGTTCTGAGGAGCAGCAAACATGGCCAAGGAGACAGCTTGAAGTATTCGATTGCCAATTCTCCTTATGCTAACAGCAAAGTGTTAAATTTCAATACACTAGTACTAAAAGTAGGATGTTATAAGAAGAGAAATCAACTTTCCTTATAGAATTGTTTGTTGTATTTCTCCGTCAACAACTGATAGCGTCTAAAGGCCCAAAACGTAACAATATAGTTATGATTTCAGGACGATTTTAGTTTCACGCAGCAGCTATTTCCATATGACAATAAACAAATCTTAGGTATACGGCAAAATAGAGCATTATATTCATATTATTCGATGCATAAGGCACACATCTCAATATAACCACTCAGGATAATAAGACCATTAACAAGATTGAACCAGCAATTAACAAGAAAATGACGCTGTATCCTGAAAATATTAACCTGGAATAGTCACTATATTGCCCAGAAATACTAATCGTTGACGGAATTGACAAATCGGAATATTTATACGTGATCATAACATTTATTTTTGGTCATGATGTATACTAATTTTAACTCGATCTGCGAAGGAAGAAATGGTCACTGTTAGGCGAGACAAAGGGCGGGCCCCACATGATTACTTACGTTTCACTTGACATATTCAAAGGCTAGTTTATTAATTCTTCTTCTTGTTAAATTTATCATTGCGGGCTTTGCCACATTACTCCCTGAGCGCCCCTGTATAGGAGAGCCATAGTGCTCTCAAGGGCTATTCTGTCGAGACCAGACAACTCGCCTCCTCGAGTTGTCTAGCCTCCGAGACAACTCTAACGGTTCTTTGACTTTTTTAAGGAAACAGTAAAAAAATCAGCTCGTCTAGTGTAACTTGTGAGAGGGGAGAGGAGTTTGCCTCGGTTACCCAAGACCGAAAAATGGGCACTTTCTGATAATACCAATGATCACAATACGAAGAAATACATGACTTGACGAAAAAAAAATGAGACTTATGAGAAAGTAATTTATGAGAGAAAGTATGGACGTCAGATTGACACGAAAATGTTAACCTTGGGTTTTTGGCCAGCTGATAATATAAAAAACGACTTCCTAAAAGGTGACTTGAAATATAAATATCTTTATAAAATTGGCAGTCTGTTTCCTCATGCAGAATTTAGTGCCCAAAACACATTAATTTCACGTAAACAAATTTTGCCCTCTGATATTACCAAATTGGTCCAACATGGAAAAGAAAATACTTATCATGTAGTTTTCCTGTCAGAAGAGATATTTCATGTGCAATGGTTATCATTGCATTTTGGTTTTAAATATTTTGTCAATATCATGACGTCATTACATCTCTCCATATGGTAATTTTTCAAATGTTGCACACCCAATGTCGACTATTTGTTTGACAGGAAGACCGCTTCATAAATACACACCTTTTACACATTTGAGGTTGTTTCGTCTCCCAACATTCCCCTTCTACATAGTGGATGATTAATATTTTGACGTAACTCCAACGGAAGTTTCATCCAAGCATTATAAATATATATATATATATGCATGACGGCCTTGAGTGATAAGTTTCTTCAGTTAAATGTTAGTCTCCTACGGCTGCGAAGGAGACTAGTTAAATGTTAGCTTTTAAAATTGGGTGCTACAACCAATCGCTAGCTAAGTTAACTGCAATTTGATATTGGCAGATTGGTGCATAATGAAAAAGAAGCAAATTCAAAATTGATGTGTTCCGGTGCGGATGAGCAACGCCCGTCTGAACATTAATTAAAAATATCGTCGACTCTTTGTGTTGCAATATACCTCTCTACCACTCCTTTTCCGATGCTACCCTTGAACTGCATGCAGATATTTATAATCTTCTTTCGTTTCCTGTCAAACATAGTTTCTCCAGGCTTTGTCAGTGTTAAAACTGTTCACTATTTTTTTTTTCCCACAGGCTAGGGCATCACAGATTCCAGTTTAGTGTTTTTATATAAGTGAGTATATCAAAGAACATTCAAGTTCAAGCACTATGTAGCTAAGAGAGTTCATTTTTTTTTTCCGTTTGATCGCCTTTTCTTTTTGTTATTTTGTTTTTCTAATATAGGCTCATTTTTTGCATACTTTTTTCGTGCAGTCAGTTTATATGTAGATTAGTTTTTTCACATTTATGTAATCGTCTGTTGGTTATCACGTAACCTCGTTAAGTCTATATATTCTTTTGGTCCAAAATTCCGTTTTATAGTGTGGTAGTTTTCTAGTTGTATTCAGTCGTTATTTAGTCCGGAGTGCCATGCAGATCTTGTACGTAATCTGGTTTTTCCTTTCTATTTTTTGCTGGTTTTTGTATTGTTGTAGTTTCGGTTTAAGTTTAAGTTCGTATTTATTAATTCTGTATTTACGTTTTTGGTTAAGTGAATCGTTAAGAGTAAAAAAGAACGAATTCAAAACTGTCAAGGAATGTTGTTAACACCCGAATTTTTCTCTCTTTTTTTTCAGACTTTAATTTCACAGCTGCTTAAGTTGTTTGTGTAACATCATCATCTTAGCACTTTTATGTTACCCCATAAATTTACACATTTTGATGCATTACTGCTTTAGAATTCTTAGCAATCATAAAAGCTCAATTTTGGTATTCGGCTCTCCAATCCAATTTTACACTCTATAAACCTAATTTACGCCCACTACTGACAAATCAGGGTCCAATAATTCGTTGACGTGTGAGGCCGGTTTAAAATTTATTTTACGTCTCCTTCTTTGATATTACCCTTTAAGAGTCCCTGTCCATAAATATGGAAAATAACTCGGCAAGGGTCGAAAATTCGATTTCGCTCATATTTTTACGGTAGATAGGCTAGGGCTTGACAAAAACTACTGGATAGTTTTTTTGGCAAAATATTCTTTTATTTCAAAGAAATATGCAAATTACCAAATTCCGTTAAAATCGTCATTTGACGCACCATTTTATTAAACAAGTTTGATAGCCTCGCATGCAAAACCACATCACTCTTTCGTCTTTAAAACACTCAAATATTTTTGTGCGATGTTTAATTGTGTACTGGGTAGATTTTGGAGAATGTTGCGGTTTTTGTTGGGTGCAAAATAATTAAATTTCGAAGACATGTATTTCATTCACTTAAAAGTACTTCGTAAAAATAATTGATTTTCACCATGTGCGAAACATTCAAATAGATTAAGTTTCTGGTGGTTGAATCGCTGAAGGATGGTCTACAGGTTCCTGTAAAAATTTCTTTGGGCAAATGATTGTGAGCGACGCGAGAGCTTTTCAAAGTACCTTAAAAATGCAGATATTTGACCATCCGTCGTCAAATTTCAATTTACGGGTGAGACATATATTTTAGCACGCGCCACATGTCTTGAGCTATATTAAGTTGAAATAGACACAGAGCTGATAATTTCGAAATGTTCTAACTTTCTTTGCTGTAAAAGGTAGGTCCAAAAGCCGATTTGACGTGTTTCTGTCACCATTCGTCGCACATAAAGCAGAAGTTTGCTTTTGTTTATACAACGTCCGATGTACATCGCCAACTGTCAACTTATTTAATGGTCGAATACCATGAATCTATGACCCTCTTTCGACACATATGATCACCACTGCATCTAAGTCAAAAACGGCCAAGTGATTTGTAGATAGTTGCTTGCTTTGCACTACACCAAAATATTACGTTTGATCATGGTTTGATCCATTGCTATGGTTGGCCATTCGTTTCAAAATTATACGACAGGGTACACGCGGGTTTTTCTGCCGCGTATACTTGTTTACATACGTTACGTATGGGCTTTAAGCTCATATACACGACCATTTAGATCGCGTATATACGCATTTTTAAAGGGCCACATATTTACGTAAATTCAAGCACGGGGATATGCGAAATAAGTGCCCAAATATATGCGTCCTACAAGGACCCATATATACGCGTGCTAAAATGCGCGTATATGCGGGTCTCGTAAATTACGTTTTATATGCCAGCACGAAATGTGCCTTTTAGGAAGATGGCTGTTCGTGTATGATAGCAATGAAAATTACTTTAACTAGGAATCGTCAATATGGCGGCAGTGGTAAAATGGCTTGTCTTGGTCTTTCTGCTATTTAATGTTTGTTACTGCAACTCTCCAGTGAATGAACTTCTAGAAACAGCTATGCGTGTTTTGAATGACTGTTAAAGATTTTATCCTAACGCTAATCGTCGTGAAGTTGCTGTGGATTACTCTGTACATTCTTTAGTGGCCTGCGTAGCTTGGCGGTTTTTAGGCAATTTGAACGCGCTAAGAAAGCGGCGAAGCCGCGACAACGAGCGCCAAATGCGCCGTAGCCACGAGGATCCTGGGGGGTTCCTGCCCGTTTTCGCGGCTTTGTCGCTCTATGCGCTCGCGCTCAAATTGCTTAAAAATTGCTAAACCGCCAAGCTAAGCAGGCTAATCCTTTAGTTGACTCATTGGACAGAGGTACCAAGGTGAATGCTGAGAGGATACGATCTCTAGAATCGCTGGTGAGACAAACGCAATATTTACTACTTAGATGGGAAATGTTTACATTAAGAGCAGTTTCATGCGCCTCAGTGTACTCCCATTAGGGCTTTGCCAACTGTATCAGCTTCTATAATGGAAGAGTGGGTTGTCCAGCCTATGATATATCAATACCTCAAGGGGAGGTTTAGGAAGCAGAATGTGATTTTAGTGTAAGTCCTATTGGGTCTTCACCAGATAATTCATCTCATTGGGTGTTATCATCAGATGTGTCCCTGACAGCTAGTATTTCCAGTATTACATATATCTTGTAAAATCAACTGCATTCACCCATATTGGTTGTGCGTACAGCATGGTTATTCCATGCCTCAACTAGGAGGTTTAACTGGTTGTTAATTCTGGAAAGAAATATGTAATACAAACAGAACAGATCGATTATGCTCGTCGATTCCAGGATGCCATTTTCTTCCATTTGGTAGAACAGAGTGTAGTAGAACCGACCGACTTCAATAAAGACTTCTCTCCAGAGACGATCAATTCACTGGTTGTGTACAGTCAACCCAGAAATTTTTCTTCCCCTATTAAATACCCTGTGCCATAGCCTAGCTCTTCCTACCTCTAAATGTTCATCCCCTTCGTCTGAACACACTCTAGAGGGCAATCCATAACTTTGCCCAGCAGCTAAGAACAGAGCGAGCCCAGTCGCAACAGAATTGTTTGTTGCACAACTTTTAAAAGTCTAAAGCCCTGTCAAAACCACCATGTATTACAAACCTCCAACTGATAAGGCAGTGTAGTCCATCAATATGCCAGAGAGAATTAGGTCCCCTGACGCTGTCAACACGCCTTGTGATGGTATTGAACCACCTCAAATCAAACCCTGCTGGGTCAGTTCGAAAAAAGCTTTACCTTACACGCTGACGCTGAACATAGATATTTCTACTTCGCAAATGACCCAGCATGATACTGATACCAGAATTGGAAAACCCACGTCAGTCTTATTTCTCGAATCATAAGGGCCGGGTTGTTCGAAAGCCGGTTAACGCTAACCCAGGATTAAAAGTTAACCCAAATATAAATTTCTTTCTATAACAATGTTTTCCACTGCTTATGCTTTGTGTAGTTTGAGATTACTCAAGTTCAAAACTGAACTGCAAACATTTCCCATCTATGTAGTAAGTATTGAATTTCTCTCACCAGCAATTCAAGAGGTAGAATTCTCTCAGCATTCGCTCGGGCACCTCTGTCCTAAACGGTGAAAAGAATCCACAGCAACTTCACGACAAACGATCAAGTTCTCTGCCATGTTACGATTAGCGTGAAGATAAAATCTTGAACAGTCATTCAAAACACGCATAACTGTTTCTAGAAGTTCAGTCACTGGGGGAGCTGCAGTAACAAACATCAAATAGCAAATAGACCAAGACAAGCCATTTTACCACTGCTGCCATATTGACGATTCCTAGTTAAAGTAATTTTCATTGCTATCATACACGAACAGCCATTCTCTTAAAAAGGCACATTTCGTGCTGGCATATAAAACGTAATTTACGAGACCGGTATATACGCGCATTTTAGCACGCGTATATATTGGTCCTTGTAGGACGCGTATATTTGGGCATTGATTTCGCATATCCCCGTGCTTGAATTTACGCAAATATGTGGCCCGTTATAAATGCGCATATACGTGATCTAAATGGTCGTATATATGAGCTTAAAGCCCATACGTAACGTATATAAACAAGTATACGCGGCAGAAAAACCCGCGTATGCGCTGTCGTAATTTTGAAACGAATGGCCAACCATACATTGCCGCTTGAATCCTTGCTTGCAGTGGTTCCTTGTTTGTTCGTCACGCAATGCTGTCATCCCATTTTAGAGGTAGGGGTAGGACAATTTCTATCCTAATACGTAAGGATCCGTAAGGCTTGGAACCACAGGGAGCACACAATCTTGTTGAGTAGGAAGAGATTAAATTAAGCAATGAGAAGAATGAATAGTTAACCATTACCCGTGTTGTCATCTTTTGCTAGACAACCGCTACCTACACGCCCTGCGTAAATACTGTAACGCTAAACTCGTACCTGGTCTTTTCTCGCTGTGCAATTATTTTTGGTTTACATATAATACAGTGGGCTACCCTCGGGAAATTGGAAGGTGGTCACTTAATAGGGGCTGGCCGCGTAATAGAGGTTGGTGTACCTTGAATATTTTTTCACTATCGGGTTATAAATTTTTTAGTGAACAAGGAGTCATTATAGACGTCATTCTCGGAGACCCAGGGGGCAGTTATTGGGAGCGAGGAAAAGTCTAAACGGGGGAGAAAAAGTTCGGCCGAAGACCCGTTTAGACTTTTTCCCCCGCCCCCACTAACTGCCCCTGAGTCTCCGAGAATGACGTCTATCATGATTGTCTTGAATTGACTCTATGTTTACTAAGAAATTTAGCTAAATTTATAACATAGAAATCAGATCAGTCTTTTCTCACGCAAAGCTTATGATGAGTTCATTAAAACGACGGGGAAAAAATTGGGGTGACCGAGCTCGTTAGTGAGCTAGAGCCATTTTTCAGCTGACAGAACTCAATATTAGGGTACATCCGCCATGTTTTCAATGTGCGCGTGCACGAGCGCGCGCTAATGACGCCATACATTATGCGCAGTAAGGATGCGCAATGCAAATGTCGGGACAACGCTATCACCCGGGCCAGACTTGTACCAGGATCGCTCTATTCAGAGTTCAGCTCACTTACTACAGAGCAACAACTGGCTTTATTCGCATGACCAATTTGGCCACAGCGCCTCTTACCAGATTTTGTATCAAGAAAAGTGGATCAATTTTGATAACACTAGGCTTTGAAATACGATTTAAATAGTAATGTTCTTGGATGCAGTTGACCATATAGGGTCTATCTGAGTTTAAAAAGTACTATTTTACAGCGCTTCAATGCAATGAGACTTGAAGCTAAGACTTCTGCGGTACAGAAGTGAAGTAGTATTTCGAGAGCATCTCAGAATCAGTTTTTCCATATATACCAGTTGTCATTGTGCTGCTACGTGAAACTCGTTCCTAACGTGTGCCTTACTATCGCCCCGCCTGAAGCTCAGTCAGGTCTCTAGGGGGACGGTCAAGAAGAGACGAGAGACCCTGGGATCAACTTTACTCTTACATTAGTTAATCACAAGTAAGTGTCCTGTGTAACTTGAGCCTCATTTGCGCGACAAATCACTGCTTGTTCGTCACAGTTACGGTTTAATCCTCCAGTGTCTTCTTTGTTCTGTGTACAACGTCTCATAATACCAGCTGATTTACTTCTATATAAATCCCAAGCCTTTCCACCAGCAGCGAAAGACAGGAAAATGAACAACCCTGTGGAGAAAGGAAAAGAGCCTTAATTTGAAAGCGCATCTAATGTTGTGGGATGTCCCAGGCGTAGTCAATCGATAAATCGATAATCGATATCAATCGAAAATTGATATCGATTATCAATGGCAATGGATTAAAATTGATGAAGAAGAAAAGTTGCGAGTTCGATTGTTGTCGATTGCCGATAGTAATCGATAACGATTAATTCATCGATTGGTATCGATTGGTATCGGAAATTATTTTTGTCCTTTTACACTGATAAATTGTTTGACAAAATTTGTATATAATGGTTTTATTGAGCCATTTCATCTTCATAGCCTGTATATCTTTTACAATCATCAACAAAATAACAAGAACAGAAACAACTAACAGAAACATTTTGGATTTTACATCTTTTTTGTTAGTTTACTTTGAATCCTTAGTTCAAATCGTCAACTGTTCCATGTACACAATAACAAAGCCATATCCGGAAAAATTAATATATGGTTAAATAGTTATTGTCGGTTTCATTCAATCGGTAACAATCGATATTCCTGAAGACAAAATTATCTATTGCTAACGATTTTTGTCAATCGATACCAATCGATATTTTTTTCTGTGAGTTCGATTGTTATCGATTGCAGAAATCAATCGATACCAATCGATGATTGATATCGATTGAATCGATTGATTTCTGATCTCGATTTTTATCGATTGACTGCGCCAGGGATGTCTGAGTAGAAAGCATACTCGTACCGGCACAAATTGTAGACACAGACTAAACTCCTGTGTACTTATTTACAGATTAATTTTGTGTTTCAGTCTAACAACTCAAAAGCATTTAAATATGGTGCTGCAAAATTATTGAGCATCGTGAAAAAACAAATTTCCTGAAGGAGTTAACAAAACGGAATATCGCTGCTGCCGGCTGAGCTGATGGGTCGTTTGGCGGTTTTCTTTGTTTCTTGAGAGCAGCAGAAAATAGGCATTACAGAACGCTTAATCAGGGCTTTTCTACCAGAAATTAGGTCAGCTATCTAATAACTTCATTCGGCGGGTTATATAGTAGACCATTCTCACTGGAAAGTTTATATCTTTCCGTCGTTCCCTTGAAAGAAGGTTTTATTTAAGTGTTGGTCTTAATCTCCAAATACGAGTTATATAGGAAACATACCTTGAAGGCTGTTTAAAACCACATACGGGTACCACAGGAATGATAATGCTTTCAGGTTTGCCGCAAATCCAAGAACCCATGTCACACCCATCACTGAAGCCATTTTAACACAAATTAGAGCTGCGTTGCCGCCCTGTCTATGATTGGTTACTTGCTGGCTTCTCTGAGATGGAAAGTAGAAAAACATTAATAACTTCTACTTACACGATCATCGGCCACAATAGAACAACTCAAACATAATTATTTGTCTGGGTAATATTCTAGTCAGTCAGGCAGGTAGTTTGTACGGTGGTCCGCTTGGGCCGTCAGCCAATCATTTAGCGGCGAATAAAAAGACAGTCAGTCCATCAGTCAGTCAGTCACCCCAGCCAGTTAGTCAGTTAGTCAGTCATTCATGATCCATCAGCCAGTCAGTAAAGTAAGTTAGTCAATCACTCACTCAGTCAGCCCGGCTGTCTGTTCAGCTGTCCGTTAGTCAGTCAGTCACGGTCAGGTCTGTGTGGTCTATCGATCAGTCAGTCAGACTTTCAGACGGACAGTCAGCTAGTCACTATAGTCGGTCGGCCAAGCAGTCCGACTGTTTGTCTGTTAGTCAGTCAGTCAGTCAGTTAAGCCAGTTAGTCTGTTATTCTCTGCTCGGGAAGACATTAAACTGCTGTGCTCTGTCGGCGAGCGCGTGAAACACTAAACTGTGAGTGCTCCGATTAATGTCATTCTTTCATACGCAGCTAAACTTTCATTGAGTTACTTATTAGTCAGCTTTAGTGGCTTGGTGACGTATTCACCTAGTCTTACAAGACAGCGTTCAGTCGATTGCCGAGTTCACCATACCCTTTATTAGAAAATTCCTTAATTAATTTATTCATCTATTCATATCAAAATATTAGTAAAGGAAATGGACGTAGGTCAGTAGGTATATCACTATATAGGGCCTTTAACTTAAACGAGTTAACCAATTTTTGTCAGTTTTTCATGCATCTGTCATGTTATTGCTGTTATTGGTCATGAATTTCGTCATAACATTGTCACAGTAGCTGTGGATCCAAGAGGAGAAATCTAACGGGATTCGCAGACTACTTTGACAATGTTATGACGAAATTCGTTGTCAATAACAGAACAGACGCATGAAAAACTGACGTCAATTTGTTTTTTACAATAACAACATTGTATAAATTATAAATTCATGTCCCTGTCTCCTTATTATATTTTGACAATGATAATCGAGCGCTCGAGAATTTCTGCTGATATTGTTTAATGCATAATCGACCAGCGGTTTTTCTCACCTTTCGAGTTGTGACGATATGAATGGTTGTATGCCCCAATGCAAACAGATTGAAGATCATCACCAGTGCAACGGGCACAATAAACGAATAAAGAAGGGCTCGAGACTGTAATATGAAACATTCTTCCTCTCCTTGCCCTGTTGATTTCAACAAAGCGCAAGTTCGAACTAGCACTCAAGTTTCAGTGAGCTATTTTTGTGTGGCTTACTAGCCGCACTGACAGGTCGATCGGAATCCGAGAATTTTGTCAATTCGCGAGAACATATGTGGCATATTTGTCAGCTAATTCGCCCTCTCAGAGCAATGATGGTTAGGTTTTTAGCCACACATGTCCGCAATGCGGGCCCATTTTTCTGAACGCTGTAGACTGTATATTAAGTTATGATGGCACCTACCATGAGTGCTCTACCATAAATTTAATATAATAATGTATTCACGAGAAGAAGGAAAGCCAATTGAAAATGTATGAAATATTTCAACTGTACCCTGGTCCCCGAGGTTCTCTTTCTTCTTTCTGCTAATAAAGTGAAAAAAATCGCTAGGGCAAAAACGTCTGGAACCAGCGTAATTTGTGTCGCACTGTTGTACTTAAAATGCTTTGGGATCTAAAGAGGATTAATTCACCAGTACATGGCTACCCTGTGCAATTGTACATACCATAGATCATCAAAGTTGTCAAAACAAAAAAAAGTTTCAGTGGCGGATCAAGGGGAGCCCCCCCCCCCCCCCCCACTTATTTTGGATAGAGAAAGAAATCACAGAATGAAAGAAACGCCGGTGGGGCAAGCGAAACAACCCCATCTCCCCCCTCCTTAGCTCGAGGTCTGGATCCGCCACTGAGTTTGTCTATATTGAGGTGGACACGAATGTTGCTACTCCCTTTTAGATGGGATGCAAGTGCATTCCCGCACTGTTAGTCCCAGCTTGTCGGCACCCATGTATTTATTCTCCTGGATAGGAAAACACAACACAAAGAAATTGTCCACAGATTTTTATGATGTGACGAGCACTAACCATATCCGATGGAGCCTTTCTTGACTTGATCACATATGACGCAGCTGAGGACAACAATGGCAGGAACTCCCCAGGCATATACACAGTACTTTACGAGGCGTGTCCTGAGGCCTCCTTGCAAATTTGCTGTAACCCCTATCAGAAGAGTGATCAAGAAGCTAGTCTTACTCACATCTACGATAACGAAAAAAACTACAACCAAAACCTTAAATAGTCCTAAGCCCTTCAGTGAGCGTTTCTATCCATGGTATCGTTCATGGTATCGTTCATTCGCTTCAAATCGATGCAGAAAGGATTCAGACCTGACTCTCTAGAGCTGCATTACCAAGACACTGACTTTGCGCGTTACGGTACGTTTATAACTATGTGTTAGTAGATTAGCTTTTAGAAAATATTTAGCAGTTGACACTGCTGTAATATTAAAATTATTCGTATTGTTTCGTGTAAGCATTTTGAAAAACATTTTTTACGCTATTTGCTACTAATCTCGCAATCTGATTGGCTAATTTGCCGTTGTCGATAAGAGTCCAGACAACTCTGCTCGCGTCAATGTGTCACGCAATGCCTTTTTCAGCCAGCAACAACCAACCTTTTTCTAAAGACCGTCGCCGAAAGCCCAAGAATCGGATATGATCTGGTACATGAACAGCTCTCTCGAAGTGAATATAGTAGCAAAAATGATGAAGGGAATCTCCCACGGCGCTGGACTGTTCGCACTGACTAACCAGTCAGTGAGAGCCACCGGCGGCCATCACACTATGGTCAAACGCCAACGTTCCTTCACGCCGCATCATGTCCATCTCAGGCCATGCTAATGAGCAAAGCGTATCAAGTTATAACTCTAGACCATCCGTAAAACAGTTGAAGAACTGCTCCAACATCCTCTCAAACGTGCTAGTTAGTAAAGAAGCGAGTTCAGCAGTTGTTCATGTTCCAGTGACGCCAGCTTCGAGTTCGATTTCGTACTCTGCCTCAAACTCCAGTGCTTTGGCCTTCCCAAATGGTTTCTTCCATGGCTGCGCCGTTCCATATGTCAATATGTATGTTTTGCCTCAAAGTCATTATAATTCTGCTTGAATATTTGCAACGCTTGCTCTTTCTTTGTGTCACGATCGTGGTCACGCTCTGAAAAAAATTCTCTTTGACGTTGATATTGTCGATGAGAGTACAGACCACGCTAAACCACATTTCGATTTGTTTTTTACCACAATATCAGCGTCAAAGAAAATGTATTTTTCAGAGCGCGAGCTGAAAAAGGCATTGCGTGACACATGACGCGTGCAGCGTTGTCTGGACTCTTATCGACAACGGCAAATTAGCCAATCAGATTGCGAGATTAGTAGCAATTGTGGTAAAAACCACATTCGCCTAAGTTGCGAGCTGGCACTCTAAAGTGCAACAGCTTCGGCCGTTTCCTAAAACGCCTGTCCCCTGTACCGTATGCAGGAGCTGAATGACGCCTGCTTTAGAGCTATTCTAACCTGCAGCGTTAACGAAAGTGCGATGCACATCATAAGCCATGACATTCATCCATGTGAAAGAGGACAGAATAAAGAAATGAAGAAGAACTGCAACTACCAAGCAAGTGTCTGGGTCGTCATTTTTAACCGCTGAAAAGTAGACACTTTGGTACAGCAACAGGGAAATCGCCAAGTTGATTATGATCTTCCCAGGTAAGTTGCGGAGTTCAGCAAATAAAATATACGTAATCAGCAGGAGAATAAGAGAAATCATTGACAATATGCATCCGATTGATGTGAGAAGCTGGAGAGATCTAGATGCTCGCGTTTTGATTACTTTACGCCGCATACCGGGTCCTCTTTCTGTTGCAGTGAAGTTTCTTGAAAAATTGGCACACAGCAATAATCTTTTTCCACGTATCGTGAAAGTGTTGTTGCTGTATATCTTGTCATGTAGTTTCAAATACATGCTTCCATTAGATAGACGTTCGTAGTCTGACTCATTGAACGCTATTACAGTTGTACAGTTTGGATTCCATTGCTCGGTTTCGTTTCGTCCTCTTTGGTCAGGATCTGTTTGCGGTACAGTTGGAACTATCTTTGTGCATCTGCCAGTGTATGGATCGAACACCTCATCAAACGAGCAGGACCAAAGTTGTTCAATTTGTTGAACCGCGTATTTAACGCTGTCTCTTATCACAATACTGTACTTAGACGTTGAAGTAAAATCAAAAAAGATGGTGAGAGGAGGCAATATCCCGCTGACCCTTCCGCAAATGCTTTCCATAACACTCGTGTTAAACCCATTGCACAAGGCACACTGTGGGTTTCTAAATCGTAGCATTTCTGGACCCCTGACACAGACTGGGAACGCGTACCTCAAGCACTCGGCTTGGCAATAACTGTCGTTGTTATCTTGGCTTATTTTATGGCAGTCCTTAAACCGTGGAATGCATCGATTCAAATAGCTAAGCTGGTTATTTTTCGGCCTTTTATCAATTGAACATCTCCGCTGTAAAAGGCCCAGATCACTGGTAAAATTAAAAGTTGTAACATTAAACCATTCCTCACAATCAAATATAATCTTCCAGTATGTCGTATTTAGTGCAGCATTGCACCTCGCACAGAATATATTTTTGTAAGTCACGTGACTATCTTCGTCAAAAACTGGTAAATTCCTTAAAAGATCACTTTCATCTTCATCCTGGCATTTCTGCAGCACGCTTCTTTCTTTCCAGTTTTTTGGGCAGGTATTCCAAATTACGTAACCATGGTACGCTGAAACTTCATCATGTTTTACACCAAAGCATATTTCACTCGTAGAACGGTTGCTGCTCTGAGGACTAAGATTTTTTCGACATCTGCAAATACAATGAGATCCGCACATTGAAGTTTTGATACGTACTTTTTTGGATATAGTTATTGATTTTTAGAGTGTCTTAAAGGAGGGAAATCGAGGTGCGGGCGTTCCTTGCTTCTCAATTCTTCCGTGATTTCCGCACACTCCAGCGACAATTCCTCATCACTCCTTAATAGGGACATAAACTTCCAGTTGAGCAATTTCATATTTAAGATCATTACATTCTCTTGGGGAGCTAGGAAAAGCTTGAGCAAGAAACCGCCTGACGTTCTGACCAAACCAGCCCACTTCACGTGAAATACAATACTCCCTGAAAGAAAATAGTGCCAGTATGCGAACACGATTGAAAAGGTTTGGAGATTTTGCATAAACTTTGAAATTCTTCCAAACTTTAACTCGTGTTTGCATAAAGAAATGCGAACACGCATTTAATGAGCTATTACTCAAAATATGTACAAGTTATAATTAACGCACGCAGGGAATAGGGTTTCAATCCAGGGATGACCCCATTGTGTTTAATCGCTGGTAACTAACCGCAAATACTCTGAAAGTATCAAGAATTACCGGCTATATTTTAAAATTTAAACACTTACAATTTATCAAAGTCAAAGCAACAGTCACCAAAGTCATCGCAAAGCTCGTCACAATAACATAAAGGTATAAAAACTGCACCATCCGACAGTGATGCATTTCTTTGGTCCAGTCCACACCGAGCGCTACAGCTGTAGCGCGAGTCAGCTGCCATAAAACTGCGTTGAAGAAAAAGGCGCATTTGATCTTCCCACTGTGATCCTGGGAAGTTTGAAAAAACAGAACAAAGAAAAATCTAAGGTATATAAAGATACGGACCGATGCAATATAATAGTCATGAATTGAAGTCAAATATGGTAAAGATTGCTAGCTCAAGATCAGATCAGAACGCTATTTTGGTTTCAGAAAAACATGCTTGTTAACTTATCTTAAACCTGTTTGAATTATTAAATTGCGTATTACTGGTAGAAGGTTAATCATAAAAGGAACTCTGATTAAAAAAAATAAATTGGCGGGTTTTTTTGGGTTTTTTTTTTTTGGTACGGCGTGTAGAGGTTAGAATTCTTGTTTCGGAATCGCTTAGCGCGGTATTTGGACTCTTGACAGATCCGCAAACTATAGTGACTCGGAAATAGAATCTCTCGTAAGTAGACATTCTTTGACCCAAAGGAAAATATGTCCGAGTGTTTTGTATGTAGCTGTGACCATTTCGGAGTGTCCGCTCACAAAAATGTGGGGGAAAATGTGGGAAGAAGCAAGGCTTGCATTATCACACTTCACTATCTTTTAGTCCAGCCTAAATTTTTGAAATTGAAATACATCAACTACATACCCGTGACTTGGGCCATATCTAGGCTACAGTTCCGGAGCAGAGAACGAAGGAAGAAAGAATCAGGAGTAGGTCCGATAGGAGAAGAAACTGTAGTGAAATCTATTGAACTCGCCTGGCTTACGTTGGCTGCTCCATCTGAAAGCAACGGGTTGATTAGGTTATGGGTTGATTAAAAAAACAAATATGCCCTTGCTAAAAATGCTCGAACTTGCATGGCAAGTACATGGACTCTTGTCAGCTTACTTCATTGTTGACGAAATTAATCTAGATGATTCTCTTCAGCTGGTGGAAGTACTTTTGAAAGCGCAATGAACAGTGAACAAGTTTAAAGGGGAGATATACTTGTACTCAGCCATGGCAATGCTGACTGTTAACTAGTATCAAGAGCATTCATGTATAAGCGTTCTAAAACATGTAAAATGAATTACCTCTAATCTGGCCGGCGATGTTTTTCCAAAGGCCTGCGTAAAGCACCAAAACAAATGATATCACTGTGATATGGCGAGGAAAAAACAGCATTTTACGCATTCACCTGAAAATTGTCACAAACAGAGAATGGCCTTGTGAAATATAGTCTCCAAAGTAACAACCAAGTAACACAGAGTTCTTATTATTACGCTCTACGATAAAACTAAATTAGGAAACAGGTGATGCTGGCGAAAAGGAGCGACAAACACTAACTGACTTTGCTTATGAAGTTAAAACATTATTCATGAAACAAATGTCAACCCCCAGGTCACGTATCTGACAAGGCTAATATGTGGCATCAGCTTTTTTGTCAGCTTGAAATTGGCTGATACATAAAGATGAGAAAACTGCGGCGCCTTAACTCAATAGATTAGCGGCATTTGATAGCACGGCAAAAAACCCACTTTTTTGAGTGAAATTGAAACGTGACTTTCAGAAGACTGCATATATATGTTTTAAAGAACTCTCTCTCGGGATAACATTCAGGTTTATAGGAGCCTACATAAACATTTTACGAATAAGCCAAGAAACTGGTTGAAATTTGGATAAAAACTTGTTATTTTCTGCAAAGGGCACATAGGTATACATTACAGTTATCAAGACAACCAATCTTGGTTCAGTCACACCTCGGAATCAACACTGTCTTTATCCGACTTTTGTGGGTTTACATCAAAAAGTTTAGACAGCTCAATGTTTACGCTACGCACATCACGACAGTGACGCCAAGAACAACGTTAAATGTGAAACCAATTCATATTTTACTAAAGAATTCCAGTTAACTCTAGATCCATTCGATGTGCCTATCGATGTTGAAACTATTTTCACTGCATAATTAATCAGCTCATTGCAAAACATGCTCTTATTCCATCACATTCCCCCGTTTTCGCCCGTGCTGGTAGCGTCGGTAATGCTTTGTGCCATTTGGAGTTTAAATTTGGTCTCTCCGCTTGAAGTGTGATCTTTTCGTCCCGTACTCCACAAAGACAGTCGTTTTTTGCGACCTGCCCACCTCCCCTGTTGGCGGTTGACCAAGCTCCTATCTGCTCATATCTTCGTTGCATGTCTATTGCCTCATCAGTCGCGGACTCTTCTCATAACTTAACCTTATACCGTGAGGCAATGGATATGCAGTGAGGATATGGTACTATCCTGAGCTCAACATGTAAAGACAACATTTAGAAGGGCGTGGATTAAGTTTAACTGCATGATATCCGAGAATTGCTTAACATTTTGCCGATAGCTGAGAGATGACGCGTTGTTTTAAGTGTCAGCTGATCATGAGATCTAGGGTGTGAAAAACACTACTGGTGCTGCTCTCCAGCTGAGAAATGGACCGAGCTGATGAATGAGTTTCCAGCCCCTGCTCTAGACCTTTTTCAGGTCTAAATAGAAGCTAATGAATGAGTTGCCAGTAATCGGATACCCGTGTTCGCGCGAAGAACTCTGGGATCGTCAGGGGGCAAACATTGCTAGTCGCTAAAAGGAAATGTATGGCGGAAAGTTGTTTCGAAGTACAAGAAAACGATTTTTGAGAGAGATCAACGCTTTTTCGCCGTCGTTTTTATCGCGTATGGATTTGGGCAATGTTGATGTGTGGAATATGTAAGTTTTTGGTTGAATAACCGTGAAATATATGACAAAATCTACCGATAAACTCCGTTGCTTGCGTGAGGTTTATTGCGGAATTTACATCGCGTAATGGTCTGATAATGTTACAAAATTAATTAGGTATAAATCGAGAGGAAATAACCCAGTAAAGCCTTTCAAGTTGTGTACAGGCTACTTTTGGCTTATTTGAAAGCTCAGTCATGCAAATAATACTGGAAATATACCCGGTGACGATCATTGTACTGTCTGGGGTTGATTTAATTACAAATGAGTCCGCGCGACTCATGCTGTGTGGCTACTGTGTTGCTCAAAGCCTTTGCTTTGCTTTTACAAGCACGTATTTCAGCGATTTTCCTTTTCTATAACAGATCAAGGGTGGCTCCTTGAATTTATCTCTGACTATTTGTATTTAAAAGTGTCATTTGTGCGTGATTATGCTTTCCAAAGTTTGGTATTGACGGTTGAGTGAAATTGCCCGACACAAAGGGTAGTAGTTCCTTCTGCAATTTTCGATTTCTGTTTTAGAGCTTCTTTTCTATCTTTATATTTAACTTCTCGGCGGGTCTTTTCTACCATTTGCTCCGGGTAGCCTCTCGAGATCAGGCGTGTATTGAAATTTTCAATATTCTCTTCAATGTATTTCACAATAAACCTCACGCAAGCAAAAGGGAGTTTATCGGTAAATTGTATCACTTATTTCACGGTTATTCAAACAAAAACTTACATTTTCCATGTATCAACATTGCCAAAATCCATCTGCGATAAAACAACGGCGAAAAAGCGTTGATCTCTCCCCAAAACCATGTTTTTGGGCGTCGAAACAACGTTTCGCCATACATTTCCTTTTAGCAACTTGCAATGTTTGCCCCCTGACGATCCCAGAGTTCTTTGCGCAAACATGGGTATCCGATTACTGGCAACTCATTCATTCTTTACGTACTTGCTGGCGTGCAAAGTCCTGCGAAAAACTCAGAATTATTTGGTAATTTCTTTTGTCAGCTGTTGTCGTTTTCGTTACCGCATCATCATTGGTCAACAGAAATGTGATCCACACGGAAAAACCTTAGTAGCTGTGCGACCGCGCTCGACAGGTGCCGAAATATCTTAATGTCTTATTACCTTGAATGAATAGAGAAGAAACCACTCTTATTGATCTGATTTTGTTGGTTTCATACCTTTTCGTGCACTCCTGCTGAGAAATGGACCGAGCTGATAAATGAGATTCCAGCCCCCGCTCTAGACCTTTTTCAGGTCTAAATAGAAGCTAATTCTTTAAGTACTTGATGGCGTGCAAGTCCTGCGGAAAACTCAGAATTATTTGGTAATTTCTTTTGTCAGCCGTTGTCGTTTCCGTCACCGCATCATCATTGGTCAACAGAAATGTCATCCACACGGAAAAAACGTTTTAGCTGTGCGACCTCGCTCGACAGGTGCCGAAATATCTCAGGTCTTATTACCTTGAATGAATAAGAGAAGAAGCCAGTCTTACTGATCTGATTTTGTTGGTTTCATACCTTTTCGTTTCTTAAATTCATTGAACCGATACTTTTACTTCTTTTATGAATACATGTAGTTTGATTGTGCGCGATTTGAGCCATGCGCTCAAACATTCTGATTCCAGAAATTATTAATGCTATCATATTTCAAACCCTATTCTCCAAGCTTGTCACATAATTCTAGGTTTGGATCGCATTTCTGTTGGTCAATGTTGACGCCGAAAACACGCAAAAATCCACGGAAGTATTTAGAGACTACTGCGTGAAGACGAAATTGATCAGATGAAAGAGGTGAGGGAAAGACAAGAGTTTTGTCAAGCAATGAAATCTACATTCAGTGTTCAGACTAAACTGGTTTCACTCACAACTTAATATATGAAGCTATGCTCTAAGTTCTTTGCAACAAACTACAATTGCAGTTATTGAATTTGGCTGTTTGTAATAATTGTTCGCCAAAGGCGAAGTGGACATTGGTGAATATTCCCCGAGACGAAGTCGAGGTGAAAATTCACCAACGTTCACTGAGTCTGAGGCGAATGATTGTTTTAGAATAATTTTAGAATAATATCAAGGACTGCAAAGTAACGGACTAAAACCTAAAAACACAGACGCAATTGTTCGTGTGCATACACATATGCAGCTGTAGTTTCAATAATAAGCTTACATGTACATCGATTGTCAATCAATTTACTAATCGAGTTCGGCAGTAAAACAAACGAGCGAAACATTACGAAAAATCGATCAATCGATCTGACCTGCTGGCAATCGACGCAACCACTGCGTTTACGATTCTTGAATAAGAGTTCTTGAAAAGATTTTAGGTCCAAGGGCGACAGCAGTCATTTTGAAAATTCTCCATCCTTTCAAATGTCCTGGACTTGGAGTGATGTCTCTCGAATAAATGAAACTGAACTTCATTCAATAAGCGTCCGCCATGTTTACTTGCCGAGATGGCAAAGATGGCGAGCTTAGTAACCAAGCTTTAGCGGAGTTAATATAGCGTCATATGATGAGCTTTTCGACCAACCAGAGTGTCCAATTCTTATATTAACCTCTGGAAATTATAACAATAGAATCAATGTCTCGATAAGAATTATCAGCCTCAGCCCTCGATAACACTTACCTCTTATCACGAAAAACGTTATCCAAATTTTTTTCCTCAGCTTAAGGATAATCCTCTACTTAGTAATAGGAGACACTTTGCTAAATAAGTCACAAATAAAAGCTTAGAATATCTATAATTGGTCTATTTACAAAATTTCATCAAAATACCTAATTTTAAGTACTGATCAGAGATACGTACACAGTATTACTTTAGACTGACCATTTAAATGTCAAATCAATGTTATTTAGCCATTATAGAGGCTTTTAGTTGCATATCTTGTGCGTCAGTTCAATTTTCCCAAATAAAATAGCTTCCTTTTAGCGCCACGTATCAACTTTCGAGCGAACAAGTCTGAATATTTTTAAAAAATTTCCGTGATAAGCACCTGTGTTGAGCGTGATTAACCAGTTCTTGCGAATCGTCGTTAGACATCTGCGGTGCAGAAACTGAAGAAATTTAGTTCTGAATCAGTGCCCGAAAGCCTACATAAACTATTACTATGACCAAACAGAACGAAGCAGCAAAATGGCAACTAGTTCGTCACATATCTGTGTTGCTTTACGTTTTTTCAAGAACTTCAAACTATGAAGCATTTTGAAACATTTGTAAAACTTGTCTTTAAACAGTTGCAGATACTAATTCAAATTCCTTAGCGATACCCAATGAATTTTCATTAGCTAGCCAGGGTACTTGTAATATTGACCTTTTGCCAAAACACCTGCACAAGGAATTGTAATATAAATCAGCTTGAGGCGAATACAAGAATTTTAAAGCGAGAACAAGAACAAAGTGATGCAGTCCAAAGTCTTGAAACCTTGCAATTAATTGGCACGACGCCTATTTGTTTCTCAGCGACAGATGTCAAGACAATATCGGAGAATATGCAACAAGGCAACATCGGGGAGAAATAAAACTCATTTCTACGTCTAGCATTTCACTAAAACGTGCCTTCAATAATCATTTTTGTTTAGACAAGATCACCATCTGATCGAGAAGCACCTAGTTCAAACAAACACTCAGATGCCTTCAGCAAAGCAAAAACCGTCTACTGCTTTGTGATAAATTTCCGATTTGAAAGCGCGCTCAATTGTAATGTTAAATCTCCTGTAATAAAAAGCCGCGATGAACCATACAAGGCGATAGTGATCGTAGACCATATGTTTTGTTCTCTAACTATTTAGCAACGTAACAGGACTCGCATAACGAGAACAGTGTCTTCACTTGAATCCTGTAAGTGAATTTGCATAGTGTCGTTATAAATACTAAATAAAATGCGAATAGGATTTTTCTACGTTTAAGGTATGGTTCCTAAACTTTGCTAATGGGGTGGGTTTAGCAATGCTTTTAAAATGTCTTGCTCGTTTGCTTACAAAAATAAAGCGGACTAGAACATGTTGTTTCAGGAATGGACGCGGCTCAGTTGCAAGCCGAATGCAAATCCGAATAGTTATGACAACAAACACCAAAAAAAAAGTCAGTCGTTTAAATGATTATCGGAATACATACGTTTCTCGCCGAGTACTCATTTCCAACTCTCCCAGAACATGAGTATATCGCTCATAAACTTTAAAAAGTAGAATGGACCATCCGGCGAAACAAAGAGGCGGGCAAAGTTTGGCAACCAGTGGTCTGTCAATTGATTTCTTATCGACTGTTCTATTAATTATTTATGCAGTGAACGATGTTTAACAAACATTGACGATAAATATCAGGTGGCATCAGCCCATGAATAAGTATTTTTTTTTATCATTTTTTTAGTATAAAACTGCTGATAGCTAGGAATTAAAACACAACTAAGAAATGCAACATTCAGCTGTATTGCAAGGGTAATGAAAGCGTAACAAATTAATCGGTAAACAAGGCCATCAGTTTACATGTGGTTATTGAAGGATTGCTATTGGATAAATAGTTTTTGTTTGTTTTTTTATAATCCTCGCATAATTAGCTAGGCTTTAGCAAAGCCTGTCGTTTTTATCACACTCAGCTGGCCGAGACCTGGGGGGGAACTCCCATATGTTAAGGTCGGGGATGTTAGTCGTCTCGCCCAAAGGTAAAAATCAAGGATGCCGGTCTCACTTAGGGTGTTTATGACGAAACGCCACTATTTTTAGCTGTCAAAGTATCTTTTAGGGCGCAATCGAAGACGTAATCATAAAAACGCCCTCCTTTTTTAGGCTCGGTTTCTGCCGGTCTCTCCAGTCCAGCCTATCAGCGCGGGCTCATTTCCTGAACAGTGGCTGGTAATCAAGCTTATCCCATTTTAAGTGGTATCATTTAGAGATCAAATAAAGCTTGAACCGCACCCAGACTGGTCTCCTTTAGGGGTTTAATTCAAGTTTTACGACGAGCATCCCCGACCTTTTCATATGGAAGTTTCCCCATGGGGCCAAGGCCGCTAGCTAGCGGCTGAAGTCGTTTTGTGCTTTTGCTTATTTCCTAGGACGGGCCCAATATCTGTCGTCAAAGTTGTGCCACCAGAGTCATAATTAATTGAATTAAAAGTATAAATAAACGATATGGGACTGAATAAATAAATGGCATTTTAACAAACTTTTCAGCTACAGAGTAAACCTGTTATGAAAAAATTGTCCAACTAATGGAGAAATTTTGGCTGTACAAGACAGTTAGAAAAGTATTTACTTTACGAAATCTCTGATTAATTCCCACATGCAAGGTAACCATGTCTTTAATCTTCATCAATTAACTCTTGTTCTTAGGCCATTGAAGTTTGATTAAAAACTATACAAATAGCAGGGATAAATATTATGCACCAGGGCATTTTTTATACGAAACTTGACGTTTAACACGTTGGGCAATATACATTTTACCTACTTACATAACCATTTATTTAAGGTCATTCCCCAGTATTGCATTGCGCATCCCTACTGCACATAATTTCACGCGTGATTAGAGCGCGTGCATTAAAAAATGGCGGCTTTTTCTTTACAGCTAGACCTCGCCATAGAGGTAAATCGTCATTTTCTCGCGAACGAGTATGGTGACCTATCATTTTTTACTGTTGTTTTGAATTGAGTAGTAACTTTCTCTGTGTAAAATAAATATGGACCAATTCTCAGTGTAGAGCAAAAAGCTATCGTCGGAAACGTGAATTCAGCAAGCAATCGTGACTACAATCATGGTGCTATTATAAGGATTTATATGGGTATAAACAAGGTGCTGTTGCTCCTAAACGAACATGGGACCCCCTCATTTTTATTTCAAAATTTAAGTTCCTATAATATAAACAATCAATAGGCAAAGTTTCACAAAAATCTCAGTGCAGGTTCTATTTCGGTGGAATGACCTTAACTGGGTTCTTTGAGGGTTCTTTCGGTAACAAAGAAAAAGCTGAGAATCGCTGGGTTCTTTGCATCGTTACCTTTTCCAATATCTCTTTGTAATAAGACACTAAAGCCATCAATACACTGCGTTCAAATATAGAGAAAAATAGCACAAATAGTGCGGGTGTTGAGTGAATAAAATGATCGCTGGATCGCTCTATTGACGGCATATTTGTTTTTCCAATCCTTGTGCGCGCGCTGAATTGCATCAGCAAAAGCGCGCGCGAAAACTGTGTTCCGCCACCTTAAGGTATCTTCACGGGAAACTGATGTACAAGGTTGTTTGGCTTGTTTTGTTATGATTACTTGTATAATCTAAATTTAAGGCGCTTTAATGGTTTCGTATTTACTAAAGAAAGAACCTTCCTTCGTTGTCCTTTCAACCTGTACGCTCAAATGCTCAAATATCCTTTCATATTGTAAAAGAAAATTATTTCATTGTTTTGTAAGTTGAACAATGTGAAATTCAAATGAACTGAATTTGTTTTTAACTTTAAAACGTGAAATTCTGAATTCTAATTTTGATTCACAAAGGTAAATATTCAACATCGAATTTCCATTAACATTCAAGGCCTTGTGTTTGAGATGTATTGTATATTAGGATGTAAACGCGATTGAATGCTTGATTGATTGTAATCATTCATATAACTTAACGTAGGCTCGTTTTGATGTCTCCCCCAACCCGGCTACTAAAACTCGAGTTAAAACTTACTTAATATGCAAAAATCCACTGGAAACAAGACAATGTATGAATCCGTGGCTAATGTAAGTGTGAATTCTTGTTTTTTTAACTTTTATCTCGATTAAAGATAGCCTAATTGCTGTCATTGCTAAAAGCTATTTGCTTTTAATAGCCACTTACGTTGACAATCAATTTGTCGCTATCCTAGTAACTTTTCAGTTTTTTTTTTAGTTCCTGGAGCAACAACCGAAAAAAAAAAGATTGATTTACAGGCCGACGACTAGGTAAGCGATGTGTTTTTAAGATAAACCAGTCAGATGTTGTTTTCGGTTTGTTAAGTGTTCATTTTTGCAGGGGATAAACGTTGCTAAGATACATTAATGCCGCGCAACTGACTTGAAATGGCTTACAAACCGGTTAGCCAATCAGAGAGCCGATATTTTTATCCCTGTGACGAGATGCCTATCGGGCATACGCAAACAACAGAAAGCTTACGTCATTTACTTGACGTAAGAATTCCTTCTGAGAGAAGGTCAAGCTAGCGACAACATTGTCAGGCGACATAAGAGGGAAAAAAAAATTGTTTTGCGCTGATAAATGTCGACTTCAGTGGGGAACACCTAAAGAACGTGTATCCCTAGCTTAGATTCTCGCTGGTTGAAGAAACGTTTGAGTGTGACATCACTCACGAGGGTGTCTTAACGGAAACGTTACAAAGGGTTCTTGCGACAGACTCTACCCGCAGGTACTCATGAATAGTGGCATGCATGGTCTGTAACAACGCTTTGATTTTTAAGATCAAATGTTGTTCACTTTGTGATCCTTTGTTTCAAAGTTATTTGCTAAGGCTTTATTTAAGCTTCAACTTTATTCACTAATTTTTAAATGCGCTGTTAGCATCCATGTTCTTTTTCAGAAAATGTAAATTTATTGTATCATTGCTAGTTAGCAGAAAATTCAAATTAACGTCTGTAATTAATAACATATGACAGCTCGAGCACGTGCTTTTGATAAAACCACGGAAAGAAACTGCCTATTCTAAAACCCAGAGATAAATGTCAGCGTTTTTTTTCCAAAACATCAAGTCTGATATCACTGAAACAAATTTGGATCAGGTATTTACTATAAAGACGTAGTAATGTATTTAAAAAAAGTCGCTAAATTAAATAAACTAATTGTTCCCAAAAAGGAGAATGCCATGGAAGATCTACAGGCGTCGTTACAAGTCTTTATTTGCCGAGAAAGTGAGCCAGCCATGAAATATTTTTGACTTTGATTTGATTGCTATACCTCATGGTTCTACAGTGACCTTTAAAAGTCAAAAGTGGCGTAAGCGTAAACAATCCTCATAACTTTAACCGTTACTCGGTTACTGTCAGATAACGTTCTTTCTCACCGTTTCGAAAATCGATAACCCCCAGAAATGTCTAATTAATTGCATAATTTCCAACACAACAGGATACGGGTACTACGGGATAATTGAAAGTTGTTATTTCCAATCAGCACAGTCCTCTCAAGTTCACAAGGGTCGCTGCTTTTTGAATTATAGTCCTTTGAACAACAATATCTCTCGACATTTTTAGGGAAATATAAATTGTTAATATAAAAACGTCTTTCTGTATTTTGTTCCTAATACTCTGCAATGCAACATATACGTAACTCGCGAGGGTGCTGCTTTCAGACTGCGCTCTGTTTGCTGGGAAATAAAATTTAACACTCCCAAGTGGAGCATATTGACCACAGGTGTAGCCTGGTATTTTGATATGGGAAGATTATAAAGCTTACATTACAAACATACTGAAGTATCAGCCCAGCAAAGGTGAGGGAGAAACCGCTAGCTAGAGAAAATAGGATGTTAAGGGAAGGAATATTCCCTTCACTTGCTGAGAATGCAGGGCAAAAGAGAAAGTGGACCACGATTAGCAATGTCTATATCCCGGATGACAAAAACTCCCCCAACAGAGTACTGAATCTACTTACGTCAAAAGCTACATAAAAATCATTAATTTGGGCAAAATAAATTCCCTTTGTACAGCACTTTGAAGCCCTAACTTTTCACAGTGAACAAATGCTATTTTGGCACCTTAAAATAGAAGTTAAATTGGTTCTGTTGATTTTTGCATTGAAATATACGAGTTGTAAAAATTGATTAAAAACGTTTTACTGGCTTAAGAACTTTCACTGGAAGTTTCGGTTGCTGCTGTAACCTTCTTTCAGCCAAAAATGTGCATAAGCATCGGCGTCCTTGATGTTATATGAATAAAAAAGAAAAAAGCTGTGCAATATATAAATGTGTTAATGAAGGTTCAATTGAAAGGGGGCTGCAATTTAAAAATTGGAATTCTTGTTGCTGCAACAACCGAAACGTCCTGTTATAGTTTTTAAGCCAGGCAAAAAAAAATTTCATCAAAGTTTTAACTGATGCCTGGCTACAAACCAAATATTTTTAACATGAGTTGTTCTTCGTGTTAGGATGGGTTCCTGGATTGCCAAACTTGCAGGCCATAAAAAGGACACGGCTGAATCTCTCAAGGACCCACACGCCATTGCAGCGTACACTCTGTTTTTCGGTTGCGTAGCTTTTGTTTTGTTGCTGTGGATTGTTATTGCTATTTTAACAACCATTAGGATCTACAAAAAGTACTCAAGAAGATCAGAAGATGGTGATACCAAGGTAACAGTGTACGATATAAAAATTACGTAATGTAAAGCAAGAATAATACAACGCAAATTTACTTTAAAGAAAGTCAATTTACGAAGGGCTAATATGATTTAAGTTAAACCAGGTCTTTGAGTATAAGTCAACAAGTAAAGAATCATGTTGCCTATATTAAGGTAAAATAAAGTGTGCGAGTGTCCCCCTTCCCCCCTCCCCCTCTACGGAAAGGATGCTTGTCCATAGCAGGGTTATTTCCCGGCATTAAATCCACCAGTACCTATTGATACACCTGGATGGAGAGAGTTAAATTAACACGAAAAATCATCTGTCTGAGAAAAATTCTTTTGAAACAAAACAGTTAATTCATGTTAATTTAACTCTCTCGGTCTAATTAGCTCGTTACTATTGTGCACCCTTTTGTTTTCTTCCGCTATTGGTGTCTGACCCCTAATTTGTTGAATATCTGTATTGTCATTGTTTTATTTGTTATCATAAATTCAAATGTTACTTGAAAAATAACTCACAACTGAAGATGATCGCTGAACGAGCGAAAAATATCTGGCAAAATAAAATGAGTTATCTTCTCGATCTCTCTAAACATAAACCACTCGTGAAATACATACGAAACTACATCCGGGGCCCGAGTGCTGTATTTTCCATATCCTCGCCAATGACTAAGGATATTGATGACGTCATTTCTATACTTCATTTCCGGTCTAGATAATAATATATTTGCAGTTCTAGGAAGAAACTGAAAGTACAGTTATCCAAATTTCTCTCTTTAATGGTTCAGTAAACCATTTTTCCAAGTGTGACCCATTTATCCACGTGTGGCGCATATCTCCATGTGTGCCGCATTTTTCCAAGTGTGCCGCACTTTTTTAAGTGTGCCCCATTTTTCCAAGTGTGCTGCATTTTTCTAAGTGTGCCGCATTTTTCCAAGTGTGGCGCATTTTTCCAAGTGTGGCACATTTTTCCACTGTGCCGCATTTTTCCAAGTGTGGCGCATTTTTCCACTGTGCCTCATTTTTCCAAGTGTGCCGCAATTTTCCAAGTGTCGCGCATTTTTCCAAGTGTGGCACATTTTTCCAAGTGTGGCGCATATTTCCAAGTATGCCGCATTTTTCCAAGTGTGCCGAATTTTTTCAAGTGTGGTGCATTTTTCCAAGTGTGGCGCATTTTTCCTAGCGTGCCGCATTTTTCCAATTGTGCCGCATTTTTCCATATGTTCCTCATTTTTCCAAGTGTGGCGCATTTTTCCAAGTTTGCCCCATTTTTAAAAGTGTGGCGCATTTTTCCAAGTGTGCAGCATTTTTACAAGTGTGTGGCATTTTTGCAAGTGTCTTGCATTTTTGCAAGTGTGCTGCATTTTTCCAAGTGTCCCGCATTTTTGCAAGTATTCCGTATTTTTCCAAGTTTGCCCCATTTTTAAAAGTGTTGCGCATTTTTTCAAGTGTGCCGCATTTTTTTAAGTGTGCCCCATTTTTCCAAGTGTGCCGCATTTTTCCAAGTATGCCGCATTTTTTCCAGTGTGTTGCATTTTTCCAAGTATGCCGCATTTTTCCAAGTGTGCCGAATTTTTTCAAGTGTGGCGCGTTTTTTCAAATGTAGCGCATTTTTCCAAGTGTGGCACATTTTTCCTAGTGTGCCGCATTTTTCCAAGTGTGCCGCATTTTTCCACTGTGCCGCATTTTTCTAAGTGTGGCACATTTTTCTAAGTGTCCCGCATTTTTGGAAGTGTGCTGCATTTTTCCAAGTTTGCCCCATTTTTAAAAGTGTGGCGCATTTTTTCAAGTGTGCCTTATTTTGTTCAAGTGTGGTGCATTTTTCAAGTGTGCCGCATTTTTCCAAGTGTGCCACATTTTTCCAAGTGTGGCGCATTTTTTTTAATTGTGCCGCATTTTTTTAAGTGTGCCTTATTTTTTTCAAGTGTAGCGCATATTTCCAAGTGTGGCGCATTTTTCCAAGTGTGGCGCCTTTTCCCAAGTGTGCCGCATTTTTCCAAGTGTGCCGCGTTTTTCCAAGTAAGGCGTATTTTTTCAAGCGTGCCGCATTTTTCCAAGTGTGCCGCATTTTTCCAAGTGTGTCGCATTTTTCCAAGTGTGCTGCATTTTTCCAAGTGTGGCACATTTTTTCAGGTGTGCCGCATTTTTTCAAGTGTGGCGCATTTTTCAAGTGTGCCGCATTTTTCCAAGTGTGCCGCATTTTTCCAATTGTGCCGTATTTTTTTTTCAGTGTGCCGCATTTTTTTCAAGTGTGGCGCATTTTTCCAAGTGTGGGGCATTTTTCCAAGTGTGGCGCTTTTTTCCAAGTGTGCCGTATGTTTTCAAGTGTGCCGCATTTTTCCAAGTGTGCTGTATTTTTCCAAGTGTGCCGCATTTTTCCAAGTGTGCTGCATTTTTCCAAGTGTGGCACATTTTTTCAGGTGTGCCGCATTTTTTCAAGTGTGGCGCATTTTTCAAGTGTGCCGCATTTTCCAAGTGTGCCGCATTTTTCCAATTGTGCCGTATTTTTTTTTCAGTGTGCCGCATTTTTTTCAAGTGTGGCGCATTTTTCCAAGTGTGGCGCTTTTTTCCAAGTGTGCCGTATGTTTTCAAGTGTGCCGCATTTTTCCAAGTGTGCCGCATTTTTTCAAGTGTGCTGTATTTTTCCTAGTGTGCCGCATTTTTCCAAGTATGACGCATTTTTCCAAGTTTGCCGCATTTTTTTAAGTGTATCACATTTTTTCAAGTGTACCGCATTTATTCAAGTGTGCCGAATTATTCCAAGTTTGCCACATTTTTCCAAGTGTTACCCATTTTACCAAGTTTAACCCATTTTTTCAGGTTAGAATTATTTTACCAAGTGTGACTCATTTTTCCAAGTGTGACTCACTTTTGCAAGAGCAGCCCAATTTCTCAGGTGTGACTCATTTTTCCAAATGTGACCCATTTTTTTAAGTGTGACTAATTTTTCTAAGTGTGAACAATTTTTCCAAGTATGACCTATTTTTCCAAGTTTGACCCATTTTTCAGGTGTGACCCATTTTTCCAGGGTTGACCCATTTTTCTAGGCGTGACCTAGTTTTCCAGTTGTGGCCCATTTTACCAGGCGCCGTTTTGTGGTCTCGCTATGTACATTATGGAGAAAATAATATTTTTAAAGTTAGAAAGCAATTAGAGAAATTAACAACGTTTGAGACATTGTTGCATCAATTTATTGTACTTATTTTTGCAGACCACATTTGACCTTCAAATGGGGAAGAAACTCCTTCAGGTATATATTCTCTGAGCCACGACAAATTGAACAAAGTTTAAAGCCAGTTTAGGCTATGGCCTCGTTCAAAGCTGTAGACTTTGCGTAGTTCTCAAATTCAATAATAATTCAGTCATCAAGGAAATTATGACCGTGAGGGTGTTTGGATATCTGATCTTAATCAGCATAGGTTTTTACGATATTGCTTCTCCGTTTTCTCCTTGGTGTTAGTTTTGACTGAAAAGATCTTTCAAACACTCAAGGCTGTGTTTGACAACATTTCCAAACACCTCGAATAGAAGATCATCAAAAATACTTTGCTACGCGTCGTATTTTCCATTTTCATCTCGGTGTTTGGGAAACGTGGTCAAACACGGTCTTTCGTGTTTGATATATTGCATGAAAATAAACGAAGAGTTGGCAAATTTTTACTACATTATTATGCAAGTAGTATAGTGGGACTGTAGTCTAGTAAAGCCCCAACTTTAATAATTAGCACAAGCCACCGACACCTCTGTACATTTTGTATAGTCACTGATATACATTACTGAGCATTCTATTATGTGCTGTACTCAGATCATGTTTATATTTTCGCAGACCACATTAGATCTGCAAGTGAGGAAGAAACTTGTCCAGACCCTGAGGCTCCGTCAGAGTTATCAGCAAGCGAAGTTAGAGACTGTGGAAATAATCGCCACACCAGGATCAGGTCTCAGATACTAGATGTTTCTATAGTACATTAAAATTTCGCTCCTAAGTACAATTGATCTGGAACGGTCACTAGCCCTTCAAATATTTGAAGGGCTAGTGGCCGTATGAAGGGGATATTTAACCATTATTCCACGAGCGCGCATTGGATATGAGATGGTAGATATTCAACGAGGCGCGTAGCGTCAAGTTGGCTATAATCATCTCACTTCCAAGAAGCACGAGTGGAATAATTTTTTTTTAATAAAAACGCTCCCAAAGGATGGTAAACTAAACTAAATAAGAACACATAGCCCCCAAAAATCTCACGTACGCTTACCATATTTGTAGAGCCATGATGGTATAATGTGTCATAACCCATGACGGCTAAGCCAATGAAAACTCTTGAAGTGCATCATGCAATGATCCAGTTTTTAATAAAAATCTCGTACGCTGAATACATCAGATTTATCGCTAAACTGCACACGATGCAATTATCTTTTCCTCTTTACATAAAGCTACATCAGGAGAAAACAACAACAAGCTTGGGATTCAGTTAGTGGATGAACCAGAAACCGATGACAAAGCGGACTATCCGGGAATATATGTGGCGGATATCAAGCCCGGTAGCCTGGCAGAAGGAAAACTGTTTCCCGGCGATAAGATATTAGCGGTATCATAAACCTTTATCGATTCATGTATATTTTGGTTAATAACAAATGGAAACTTGGGACTCGATCCCCCCGCGGGGGCTACTACCAGAAAAATTGAGTGGGGGTGTGCGGCCCGCTCAGTCCAAAACACTTACCCTATTTATGACCAAACTCTGTGATTTTCCCTACCGTATTTTTGACCTGACAAAAAATTCGACACCCTATTTTTGACCTGACACAGTTGCCCGTAAACATAATTTGTGAAGGGCTTTTGCTGATGGTCTTATCGATAATGATAAAAAAGAAACTTCTTCCAAAAAACATACCCAATTCAAGACTAGAGTGCAAAAATTATACCCTATTCAAGACTAAATGGCCAAAATCGATAGCCTATTTATGCCCAAAACGGCTGAAAAACCATACTCTTTGGGGCAGCACATACCTCTAGAGCTCATATAAGAGAGCACCCCCGTGTTCGAAACTTGTAGAACCTAAATTATAAGAATGGTGGCCGAGTTCTTTAATATTTTTCAGATCAATGATTTCTACCTGGGTAAAGCTTCTCTGAAGTACGCCTCGGAAGTCATGCATGCCCTGAGACAAGCTGAAGGACATCTGAAGTTCTCCGTCAAAAGAGCACAGATAAGAGAGGTAGTTTACAGACAAAGTAAAGTTGCCTTGCTTAACAATATGTCGACTAGTGAATACAGATGGTGAATTTTTTAGGGTCGTTAATGAAATGTGAAAGGTAAATTGATCAACATGACACGAGCGTGGGACAAAGAAAATGTCGACTAGTTGTACGCTTGAAAATAGCTATAGCGAGATGTTACGAAAAGAGTAGCTGACAAACTCTAAGCTCATCTATTCGTAAATTGATAAAATTTCGTTCAGTTCTGACTTTAAAAGCATTCCAGTGACCCGGACTTGAAAATGCTAGCATTTTCGGGACCTCAGTCATAGTTTTTTCACTATACGGACCTGACCTCTCGTCGGCAAATAACATATATTTATTTATTCATTTGATATATAGTCATATATATAGCAACAGATATGCATACGACGTCTGATATCTTTCAGCAAAGGGTAAACGAGGCCTTCTCGATGTATTGCGACGATGAAGACACGGGAAAGAAGGTGGCTTTCAATAAAGATCATATGGAAGGTACGATTTGACACAAAACTCTGATGCCAATTTCTCTTTTACACTTCTTCTGAGGATTGCCCATTGCGATGCACCTCGTGATTCTACAAGCAAAATTTCGAAAACCTGAGAGAAAACCATCTTTATGTTATATATTCAGGGGGAATTATCGAGTAATCGTTGTTATTTCTTCTAATTTCTTTGCAGTGTTCGAAGAAGCGTTTTCCATGTTTGATGTGCACGCCACTGGAAAGATACAATTCAAGTTTTTGTTCCCACTGCTTCGAAACCTGGGCTACAACGTTCACAAGGCAGAGGCCTGGGACTACTTGAATGAGCTTGAGTTAGCAGGTAAAGTGACGAGGAACAGTGACCTTACCAATAATAATAATAATAATAATAATAATAATAATAATAATAACATTACAATTCACCGCTAATTTTTTTCTGATTCTTATTAGTTTAAATTGATTACGTGACGCGATACTGTTCATCCGCGGAGGGACACTATCAGCCCATAGTGCCCGTCCGAGGAAAATACCCGGATGAGTAGTACTTGTCCGTGAAAATTTCTCTGTAAACATGCGGGCGCGGGCTTATAGAAAAAATAATTGAGAGACCCAGTTTGTCTGTTTTCTTTTTCAAATTTTACATTGGGCTCTCGCGCCTTTCATGTAAGAAAGTTGAAAGTAACTCAATATGATTTTTTTGAACTGAAGCGCGGAATTAAGAAAATTAAGTGGTGAACAATAAAGACAATAGAGTGTAGACAATAGAGTGTTCATGTCTCGGAACTATCGGCTGATAGCTGCCCCGCGGAAATTTGATTTTCTTTTAAAAATATGTGAGTATGTAAATGTAATTTATTTAACCACGGAGCACCAAGAAGATCACAAGAACTCGTTCAGAAATGCCCGTGCATTCCAGAATCAAATTGAAATTTGGAATGTATTAATATTAGTATTAGTATAGTTTTTTAGCAGTGTCCCCTAATTAGTATGGTGTATTATTTGAAGGCTATAAGGTTTTTGACACTTTAATAAAGTTCTCACTCACTCACTCACTCACTCACTCACTCACTCACTCACTCACTCACTCACTCACTCACTCAAATGTTAGGTTTTGACGAGAGGGGGGAAAACCGGAGTACCCGGAGAAAAACCTCTCGGGGTAGGGTAGAGTACCAACGACACACTCAACCCACATATGACGCCGGGTCCGGGAATCGAACTCGGGACACACTGGTGGGAGGTGAGCGCTCTCACCACTGCGCCATCCCTGCCCCCCCCCCCCCCCCAAATATTTGCCCTCGAAGCTTCGTTTCTCCGACAAATATGCAAGTTTTAAGAACATCAAATTTCCGTGAGGTAACTATTAGCCAATAGTTCCTCGACAGAACGATTGCCAAAGAAAGGCAAAAAGCGTGATTTATATATATCAAAGGGCGCACGTTTTAGGACCAATGTAAAATGTATCCGTAGCGCTGATTTGTTTGGATCTAAAGTAAAACTAAGTAAGAGCTACTGAATGGAAAAGCTGGTTTACCATCCAGCAACCTCAGTTTTCGTAACAAATTTGTGCTTTAAATTTTCAAAACTGGTACTCATTTTGTATCACTTTGGCAAGTTCATGTGATAACGTTCTGGAAACTGTCCATTAAATACTGTTCGCGCATATCCAGACGAAATCTGCGCATGAGCAACGTATTCAACCAGCCCTATCATGGGAAGCAGTGGTTAGGGCACCGGAATTGAAATCTGGAGCTCCAGGTTGTGGGTTCAAGTCCCGCTCTGACTACTCAGCTGGAGTTGTTTCTCGGTAGACCCTAGTTCAACTCCTCGCTCATGCTTGTTTTATTAAAATAGCCAATTGGTTTGCCCCGCGCCCACCAGTTGGGATTTTTAAGCCTATTATGTTTATTTGAAATATTTCTTTCTCTCAGTTTAAGTGACATGCCTGAGAAGTAGCTTGGTGTAGCTAAGCGCATTGTCCACTATAAAAAACGGCATTTTACCTGTTTTTCTAACTAAACACCAGCCTGAAAAGTATTCAGAATAGTTTTAATGTCCTTTTAGACAAACAAACGGTAACCTTCGGCGAGGTTATCAAGTTCCTGGAGGAAATTGTAGCAGAGCAACATGAAAAAACTGAGGTGACCTGTGTCTACAACGTGTTCGATCCGGACCAGACAGGTCATGTATCAGTCATTGAAATACAAGAAGCGCTACACGTATGGTATGGGGATAGAATAAGTGAGGAAGAAGTTCAGGAAATATCGGCGTTTGCTGATCTGGACAATAATGGCTTTGTCAAAGAACAAGGTATAACTGTACTAGCTTTTAGGTCTTTTGAAAGTGTTAATAGTATTTTCAGGACAACATCCGCAAGCAGTAGTCCCAAAGAGGCTAAAACGTCAGGGGATAATTTCCCTTTAGAAAGACATAGAACGCTTTCCATTCGACCAAAATTTCCGATTTCACTTCCGGGAATTTCTTGTGGTGAATGGAACAGCATTGTCTACAATTTCCGGAAAAGAGAACAACCTCGCAAGCAATACGCACGTTTTTGAAAATTTCTCACCAGGAATTTCTGTTCCATTTGATTTTCAACCCGAAATTTTCGGTTGAATAATCATGGTTCGCATTTCGGAAATTGAACAATTAACGAATGTTCTGGTGTTTGCATTGTGGTTGAATGGAAAGCGCCCATATTTTAATCTGAATCTGTTAAGTTATTTTGAGTATTTCTGCAAGACAGACGGTGGTAAAATTTTGCGATATGTAGCAAGGATGGTGTACATGTATAATTCACACACTGACCGGAGTTTCGTAATTAAGCTAAAGATTCCAATGATAATGAAACTGCTTCAACCACGCAACCATCCATCCATGATAGCGTTCACAACATATAAATTTAAGTAAAGATGTAACTGAGTGTTACTTTTTTCTTGCCAGACTTTGAAAGACTGCTTCTGCCCTCCTTGACGCTTTATTAGAAGTTAAGAGGTCCAGAGGATCCAGTGTTGAGAAGTAATCTGGTCGCCCTAGTCCGTCGCCGATACTGATGCAGGAGTGGACTGGGCATAAAGTAGAGCGCTCGGTCCATTTCGCTTATCCCAGAATGACGCGCGTAGCGATGGTCTATTGCGCAAGTGCAGACAGTGAAACACCAATAGCAGTGAGGAAGTAGTAGATGATGAAACGACATACAGATAGCTGCCTCAACTTAAAGCAGTGCTTTTGCAAAATTTTCTACCGTATTACTGATATGTCTTGACAGTTTGTCTTAAATCAAATGCACTCATATACACTAAACAAAGTCGGAAAGATCTTAAAGGTGCCAATCGACAATTGTTTTAAAAATCCTAAGAAAATTGTGAAATGCTTGTTTGCAATCCAAAGGGTTAGTTTCATGGTTTGTTTTGTCTTTTTATTATATTTTGCTTGTTTTTATCAAAGGGAAATTTAAGAGCTCCACATGAAATAAGAAAACGATCCAAGACAAGATGCGCGATAAATTCTTCCTTGATTTCACTTTTAATCAATTTAATCATAGCTTTTTTATTATTCATATTAATCATTTTTTTTATGTTTAACGAGTTTCTCCTGACTTTTTTAAGGAGGAAGGTGAGAGAATGTAAAGAATATTAACATCGCGATGCACTTTCAAATTCTCAGAACTATCTTTTCAAAAGTTGTCTAGCGATCACTGTAAAGAATTGCTATTTTCATATTGCCGGTCTCTGAAAGAAATGATACGTAATTTCAGTTGAACAAACGTTACGTACGGCACAGCCTGTTACGTTTGCCATGTAAAATATGAAAATAACCATGTTAAACAGCATCTTTTAAATAACGTTTTTGAAAGAATAACCAGGTTTTCTTTTTAATGGCAGATTAGTTGAAATAAAAAAATACAAGCTTACATATTTATTTTCCTTCATGTGCTATAAATCCTCTTTACTCTCAAGCATTCTCAATTCACTGTTTAAAGATTTGTTTAAAGTTTCGTTGTTGTTCATCTGTTTCTTCTTTTACAGATCATTATTTAAACATACAAGCAGGGCGGCCTCCTATATAGATGGAGAAGAAAATTCAATATACATTTTACATTTTGAAGTCGATTTAGGCGAGAAAACACTCGAAGAATAACAACCTTCTTTTGTTAATGTTTTCTGAGCGGAAAAGTCCACAATCATTACCTAGAAATGATTGTATTTGTTTTGTGTCAATTTACTGTCTCTCTGAAGTTTGCCGCCCTGCCAATCAGTTTCAATGACCATCGTTCAACATAGAAATTGTTTCTCTGAAATAACAATGTCGATAACTGAAGACCCTGTAAGCCAATCAAATGCCATTCTGCAGCCACTTGCGTGGTGGATAGAAATGAAACTTGGGCATAAAAAAAGCCGCTAAAAGACCATTCAGTTGATTGACAATATTTACTTGTGCGTTTAAACTTCGTCTTACTAGTTCAATTGACTCTTCTATGCCAGATGTCGGATTTTCAAATTCGAAATGTTTATCTAAATTGGTGTTATTAGAAATTCATAGAATTAATAACTAGGAGGTGAATTTTGGCAGCCATTCGTTCAAAGGTGTGTGAAACAAACTTTAATGAACTTAATGAGGTACATCTGGTTCTGAATTATTCGTGTTCGCCAGGCATCAAGGCGTTCGTAGCCATAACCACTGTGTTATTAGTCAACAAATTAAAGCGCGGACACTCAACACAGGCGCTGAAATCCCCACAGGTTAAAAAATACCAAGTCCTGGCTTTTGATAGAGGCGAAACACTTCGCTTTACCTGAAGTGTACAAATTTGGCGACTGGATCTCTAACCATTTGTTGGAAGTGAAGCTGTCTCGAATATTACTCGTCTGGAAGGTAAACTTGTCTTTTAATGTTTTTATGACGTTATTTAACTGTATGTGTGCTTGCTCCTAACTTTCAAATTCAAACCCTTTCGCCGGTCTACAAAAAATAGCACGTATGAGAAAAACATTTCTCTTAAGTAGTGGATGAAGTTATAATGTAAAGCGAAAGCAAGTTGAAAGGCTAAATAGGAAAAATAAATGATGTTAAATCCTTCTCAATGCAACTAAATGAACAGAACGACATCAGATCCGGTTCAATCATTTCACAAAGACAAACAACCACTTCACTGATTATACGCACAAATCCTGTCTACCGACTTTCAACCGGCAAAGTAGTAATGAAGTAAAAAACGAACAAATTTTACGGAATTGATTCTCTGCCAGTTGCCTAGCCAAGAGTATTCCGAGCTTGTTTTGTTTACAGTTCGTATTTGTTTTGTCGTAAGCTAAGTAATGGTTGATTTTTAAGAAATCAATAGCTTTTTATATTAAAACGAGAAAATGAAGAATTTTAGGACAATATAATGTACTGTCTGTTTGGAAACCGCATAACCGCAAATGCATCATTTCTTTGTAGGAAACCATTCAAATGAATTTCTTGTCAATCACAAAAGTTCGCCTCGATTCTAAAGAGTGCACATTAGAGAAAGAACCAGACGCTCAAGATTCGGACATTTCTAGCTCAACAAATGAGAAAATCAATGGAAATTATGGAAAAGAAAACGACGAGAAACAAAAGAAGTACAAAACAGTAATCGGTGAAAAGATTTGGCGACCGTCGCGAAAGGGGGAAAGTGGAGTCAAGTCTTTAACAATGTCGCCAGTACCAACCAACACGAATTCTGAGTCGAGCTCATTCCCCAAACTCGTAGCGAAAGAGAAAGATGACAGAAAGGGGAACAAAACTGAAAACGGAATATTGACGATGAAGCGATCCAATTCGGCCCCAGGATGGTGTTACGTACCAGCGAGAGTGACAAAACAGAAGTTTCGACTTCCTTGCATTCCTGATTTGCAAACACTGTCAATCACTGATGACCAGCCAATTGAAACACATAGTAAAACCCTTGTCGTGGAAGGAAAGAAGCTTGGATCGACAGGTGAAACGGGTTTTACTCTAGATTCAGTAGATAATAGTAAAAATTTGCCAAAGAGCGACATAAAAGTTATCATTGAAGACCATGGCCACCGCGACGTTCAAGCAAAGAAATTAAGCCACGAAGATGATGAAGCGATAGAAAGTGAGAAAAAACGTTTCCACGGAGACTTGTGCGACGATTCGTTCCCGGCAATTAAGAAAACAGAATTTCGTGTCAAGTCCGCCTACGCCAGCTCAAGCAAGATACACAACACCTATCTACAATCAAGATTCGGTAAAAGCGTTTACGAAAGCGGGGCCAAGAAGACGGCGTCTGGTGCTGGCAAAAAATACCAGGTGTATTGGGCGCCAGTATTGATTAAGAAGCAAATGTTATATAACCGCACCGTTGGCGCGAGTGGCAGGCAGGAATACCGCGGGGAGAGAAATTCTACTGAGGATAACCGCAGCAAAAAGAGAAAAGTTAACATCCATGGAAATAAGGGCAATCTGTGTCAACAGGAGAGTGAATGTTCTTCAGGAGTGGCGTAAAAGCAGTAATGAACATTTTTGACTTATTTCAAGAGTTTTCAGTTTAAATCTATCAAGTGAAGTTTGAAAACAGCCTCTTATTTTCTTTTTATGTCTGTATTTGTAACATTTGAAAGAGATTTTTGGATACCGTAAACTTCCGAAAGTAAAGACCCCCCGAAAGTAACGACAAAAAGTTATGGCCGCTAAATCCCGAAAGTAGAGAGCCGGCCCACTTCTGTCTTTTATTTCGTATAAGATCTCAGTGCTACAAACTTTGTATAACGATTTTTGCTCCCCGAAAGTAACGAGCCTCAAAGGCTGCTAATTCCACTAGTCAACGTTCGATGTCTTAATATTGTGACATGGCTCCGAGGCTTTCAAGACAGTTTCTTTTGTTCTTAATTTCCAAAAGAAACTTGCATACAAAGAAAACAACACCAAATATAGAAGTTTGTCCGCAAAGCCTTGGAGCCATGTTAGAATATTGCTAATTAGTATCACCCAGCTAGTGGACTAATGCAAATCCTGCTTTTTGATTGGCTACGCTACTAGAGGACTATTAGTAATAGTCCTCGAGTAGCGAAATTGGCGCAATCGAGCGTGACGCTTTCTTTCGTTTTATTCCCCAATAAATATTTCTTCAACTTGCCTTTACTAACTTTATTATTGCCTTTTTTGTCCGACTAGTTGGATGATACTAAAACAATTAGACCCTTCGCCCTCAAGCGCCACGGGTCAATAGCCCATTCGGCTTCGCCTCATGGGCTATTGACCCGTAGCTCCTGCGGGCTACGGGTCTAATTGCTAAATAGATCGAACGTTGCCTATTGAGTGTTTGATTGGCTCTTTTACTTGTCCTAAATAGTCGTGTGAAAACAACACTATAGTCATAAGATCTCGAAATCCCCAATTTTGAATTTTATCAATAAAAAGAACGAAGTTATCTTAGTTTAGCCCAGACCACTGGGTTTTGTAAGGCCAAAGAGCAGAATTATTCAACATATGATTCTAATCATCCAACATTATGTACATACATGTATTCAATTATCGTTGTCAGGCTATCACGTGCACATGTTTTAACATATGCAAAGACAATTTTCAAGTGCAAATGGAAACTTGTATAATGTTGGTCATTTCACCTTGTTTTGAGAAGATGGCTATATACTTCATGCACAAAAATGTACAACTTACCTTCAGAGCCTTTGTACCGTTAATTAATCGATTAGAAATTACTCGTGGTTAGCTTTACCAGGTTTTTGTTAGATTCCCAAATTACTGAAGTTGAGAGACTTCAATTTAAACCGGAAGCTCTGATTTTAAAGCTTTTTGAAAAAAATACGTGGATATTACAGACATCTTGTCTGCAGAGTGATTTATGAGTGTTCGGCATAGGACAGACACCTGTATGTTTGTGAGAGTATTGGTTCAATTATCAGAGAATCGAGTAAAAATAGAACTGTAACCAGGATAAGACATATTGGAATAAAAACGTTCTCTTACATAGGAGAAACCGGAAGATGCTTCCAAACCCGAAAAAAGGAACATCAACGAAACTTGAAGAACTATTCAAATGGCTCTAATGTTGCCAACCATGCGTGGCAAAACAATCACTCCATTGATTTCGACAATGCTTGTGTCATTGACAAAGGCAATGACCGCGTTCGAAAAACACTAGAATCTTGGCACACAGCAAAAACCGTCGACGCGGATAACAACTCAAAACCGTTGCCTAGACAATATTCTATTTTATTGTAATCAGGCCTCATTTACATCTTTATCTTCTAGCTTTTTTCACGCTTGTCTTTATTCCAATATATCAGAGAATCGTAAAATATTTACTTCACCACTTTACAAACAGAACGTAACCTTGAGCAAAGGGAATCTAGAAAAAAACAACAAAATACGACTACTTACAACAAGAATTTTTAGTCAATATTAACCTTGAACCCGTACGGTTAAGAAATCGCCGCAGCTGTCTGATTGCTGTGCAATTAAGTCGAATTTTAACCGCACATTTATCGCTGAATGTCACAATCATCTATGTATGTGGCATGTTCAAGTTGTTCAATCTTTGCCATTTTAATTCAGGATGCCACCAGCACGCGCGCTCTTAAAATAAAAATTTCGCAAACCCACACGATGTATTCACAATAGCGAAGTAGCGAAGAAGCGAAGTTTCTACGCTTAATGTTCATTGTTTAGACTAATGGTTTCTCATTTAGTCTCTTTAAACTGCGGCAGATTGCAAGAACAATATATCTCACTGTCTATCTTTGTAATGTTTTGTTTTCATGGATCGTTTAAATACATAATAAATAAAACCCTTTTTAAATAGCAGTGAAATAAAAGTGATTGAACACTATACAGACACGATCATTTAACGAGAAAAAGAACTCGCAAAATCCTCCTATTGTTTCGTTGCTGCGAACTTTTATAGCACAGAGCTTTCGTCCCTCGAAGCCAAAACCGCACTGGAGGTAGCAGCCCTCAAGCGGAAACGTCTTTCAGCAAGACTGATGGTCGACTTGTATTTTTGCCTTGTATAAAGCTCTTGTCTTCCTACCATCAAAGACGCTGGATCGTCAATGTTCCACGCGTCTTGTTTGGCAGGAATTGAGCGAGAAGACGTTGACGCCCGGCGCATTGTTTCCCGCCATAAATCTTGTCGGTAAATCGGTGGAAGCTGTGATGGTGTACTCGCCTCTGGAAGGCTTTCACTGACTTCTTCGTCTCCAATACGAAGAGGTAAAACCTGCAAAATCTCGTCGACGCTTGAGCCATTACTTTCAGCGGGAGCTTCTTTGCAAGAAATAACAGCTTTCGCAAATTCTTCCCCGAACTCAGAGCTAGGGGATCGTCTTCCATTGTAAGTTCCAGATTCAAACAGCGGGAATCCCGAATTTCGCGGAATCCATGATAACGATGTTGAGTCTCGGCGAAAATCTCGAGGAAATTCTAATCCTTTTTCATACGGTTTGAAAGGGACGAGCTTTGACACCGGCACAGAAAGAGAAACTCTTGGCTTTCTTAATTGTTCTTGCTTCTTCAGCGTTTCCTCGAGGAGTTCTTTCGGCTTTCTTCTCGCCTTCTGTGTATTAGCATGCTTATTGTACGCGTCCTCGAGTTCTTCGCTTGCTCCATCGATATCTTCGGAATCTCTTGGCGGCAAATCATCCAAATTGATATTTCTTTTCTTTACTTCTTTTATCGCATCAGCGTAAAGCTTTTGCATTCGCTTGTCGCTGCGAGATGCCTTTCGATGTCCCTTTGTCTTCTTCTTGCCCATACCTACAAAAAATCCTTTGAAAAAAATAATAATGGCATACATACATGTTGTTATTGATCGCTATTACACCGTGTAAATTCAGATAACCGTGCCGGCATTCCCCGATATCCATTTCCAAATTAGCCAATATGCATTACTTAGTTATGATACCCTGACACCGTACAATTATCTTCAGTTATGTCATTAAACCTACCTCAAAGAAACGGTTTAATTTTAACGAGATCTCTTGGTAATATATATATATATATCCTTGAAACGCGGCTAAGTACAGCCAATTCTTGTGTAAATATACATCTTCACCCGTCGTATCTTCGTGTAAACAACACTAAGAAAATCTATTTTGGAACGGCAGATGTTGTTGGTTTACAAATATGCTTGGATGATAACGCATGCGCGCTGCTTGACTTCCAATTTCAAGCTTTCATTCAAGACATCATTATTTTATTAAGCGTTTTAGTTTTTACCGCAAGCTTTTAAAAACTCACTCTAGGGAAGCTTTAGACAGATAAACGTCTAGCAGATACCGTTTTGCAAGGTCGATTATCGTTTTTTGATAATCAAAACACTAAGTCGAGACGCTTTCAGCAAAACGAAGCAATTGTTTGGATGTGAAAATAACACCGGGTGGGTTAAATGATTACGCAATAAATTAAGAAAAACCATACTGTTTTTAAGGGCTTTGTTTTACCGAAAAAAAAAACAACAACAGTAGGAGAATATCCTTAAATAATATTGCCATTTTTAAGTCTAAGAATACATGACAGGACAATAGCTTGCCATGTAGGATTGCAAAATTTAGGAGGACATAATGGATAATAACATGATACACATAAAAAAGTCTTTCAAATTTTAAAGCAACGTGCACAAAATAGGTATTGAAGGCTGTTTATTGTTTATTTCCGCCTAATGTCATCACATCATCAGAACGAAAAGCAGAAACTGACGGATAATCGTTAAAACAAAACAAATGTCTTTGTATTCTTAAATGTT